>NW_026937233.1:0-77161 GCF_032062105.1 Saccostrea cuccullata
CAAAGATAAATTCACATATAAAGTTTTGGTTAAAATTATTGGAGTCAGAAAACTATGTATTAAAAAGTATTTACCATGATATGCTTGACAAATTGAGACAAGTTCTTGTACAAAATATAATTGGTTACTTAGTGAAAAATACTTATTATTTTCAGCTTGGAATTGTCAAAATATTACAAACAAACCAAAAAAAATTTTTTTTTTAAGTTTTAAAACAAAGATTAATTATTTTCAACAAGAATGTGAGGTTTTTCTCCTTCTTCAAATTGTTTTGTTTATAGATATTTAACAAATTAGCTGTGCATACAATCCTATTTAATGAAATCAATTCCATTCAAGTATATTCAATCGATTGCATAATATAGATTACACTGTAAGTGCACATTTATTAATCATTGTAAAAGGGGACATTTACTCACGTTCCTAAGGAGAATAGATTTTGTTTTTGTAGTTTGATTTTATATTTGTAGCTAAGTGGAGGTTGAAGATGAGTACCATTTTACTTTAAAATGTCCACTTTTTGATGAGTACAGGATAGTGTATATTAAAAAGTATTTTAGGTTTAGACCTAGCTTGTATAAACTACATGTATTACAATTATGATCAACTGAAAATGTGAGTTAAGGTAGCAATATAGGGAAGTTCCTTCAAACATGTAAAAAAGCAGAAGCACTTAGGGATTCACATCTGTACACTAAGGATTTTTTAAGAATGTTTAGTTGGAAATATTGTGTACAAGCAATCTTATCTTAAAACAAGTGTATGAAGATATTTCATTTATTTATATTCCTTCTGAGCTTACATCCTGTATTTTATAATAAGTTATCTGACTATGTTATCTGAAAAGTAATATGACTACATTTGGGTTAAGGAATACAAACTTGATAAGTTGTCTGGAGAATTATTTATATCTGTACTCTCTTTTAACAGCACACTGTGCAAGTATATTTGCTGTATATGTCAGAAAGATATTTACATTATTAATCAACCATTAATTCAATAGTCAAGGAGTCATGATAATGGCTTTGAGGAGAAAAAGGTCCTCACAATGTGAGCCCTCATGGCATACCCATCACCCCCAGCAGGGCAAGGGTCAACATCATTCACCTGTTGTACAACATTCTCCTGGGCATCCAGCACCTCACCCCTCTCTATCCCATAGTTGTGTAGGGTAACTGCAGCCTTTACATACATAACCGCCACATCTGGTTTTGTGCGAAAAAGATACAAACATTGGAACCTCTTTTTCAGAAAGCCAAATGTCTGCTCTATGAGCACTCTAGTCCTACATAATGAATTGTTGTATCGCTTTTCACTTTCATTTGCAGGACTTACAAAAGGCGAGAAATGGGCGGCACTGGTAACCCGAATCACCAAGTAGAAGGCCATTATGGTCACCTGACAAAAACAAATCATTTCGAATATGTTTCTTGCATGTATGCACCATTGCAGACAGTTAACTACCATGAATGTAGGTAAATTGTAAAAATCATGTTTCCTTTATACCTTGTTCAAATTGCTGACATAATGCAGACATTTTAAATATCCTGTTGTCGTGAGTAGCCCCTGGCCAGTTACAGCTGATGCTTGTGATTTTAAAAGAGGGATCACAGACCATCTATAAGAAAATGAGGGAGTGGGGAGTGTAAAAATGATACTTCCTAAGAAGTTTTCTTGTTTGTTTATTTGATCAAAGTTTATGATATCAGTAAACATAAGAAATATTTAGTGGTTTATTGGTGATGTCAAAAGAATTGAAGAATTCTCTAAACTGATGCAAAGGTACCTGGACATTTAGAGAATGGTACTGCTTTCTGTTGACAAAATCTGCCTCCTGGGGCCCAGATGGTTTGGTTATTCTTATGTGCGTTCCATCTATGCAGCCCAAAACTCTTGGAAATCCTGTTAATTGGGGAATTAAGAAAATTTGGCTTTTTAACATTGCACTACATGTATACTTAGTAAAATGAGAAGTGGTCTTTTTAGGGGTATTATTGTACTGTATACAATTTATAACAATGACAATTTTATTAGAAGCTTATCTTAATGTTGATCCACTGATTCCCCACACTCCACCCACTTAACACACAAACAATCTCCTGTGATTTCTATACTTTTTTCAGAGTTAAAGTAGCATTAGAACAAGACTTAGAGGAAGGATATGGAGAACATGAACAGTATTAAATATCAAAGTCCATAAAACAATACAAAATAGGAGCAGAGCAAACACGGACCTCCAAAACATCAGAGGTGGGATCAGCTGCCATGGAGGAGTGAGTATCCCCTGCTGACCAGTCACACCCCCTGTGTGCTCCTTGTCATGATCAGGAAATAACGTAAAAAATCCGTCATCAATTCAGTGTATATTATGGACTAACAATTCGTATGAAAAACGTCAATCAGCGTTTGTCTCAATGATAAATTGTATTTGCTGACAAGGTCTTTGTATCGACCATAGAATTTATGAAATGATGACTTCAAACGAGACTGTTGATATTCTTGTTTCATCAACTTGCTTGTTAATAATTTACCTTGTTTGAGAAATTGTTCATACGTATCGAATCAACTGAGATATATATACTCCGTATGCAGGTGATGAAGGTATATTGCTGCATAAGTAAGGGAAGTTGACGATAGAAAAGTTAAGGTCATCACATTTATCATATAGGTTGGTTGTTAGATTACCATTGACGTCTTTTTCAAGTAAAATATCCCAGTATGAAACAGATGTGTCAGAGTCTGTGGTATCTTTTATCTCAAGTTCACAAGGATATATCGTATCGACGTAGGAATGGAAATTACCATTGTTAATTGACAATACGTCATCGATCTATCTAAATATCGAGTTGATGGCCACAGCAAGTGTTTTCTTCTTTTCACCATCTTCATGCGTTAGATTTTGCACAAATTCTGCTTTATATGAATATAAAAATAGGTCTGCTAATAACGGAGCGCAATTGGTACCCATGGGAATTCCAATAGATTGTTGGAATACCTAGTCTAACTTAGAGTTATTTCCCTTTAGATGTACCAACCTCTAGCACATACAGATAATAACAATAAACGTCCAACTTGACTTGAATCAAGCTTTTTTCATTGCAATTTTGCTAAGTCTTTAAAAAATGTAAGCAATGATTAAGGTTTGCAAACTTTTCTTAACTGTTAATATTCTTAATCATTGAATCATTTATTAGAACAGGGAAATGTTTTGTTTTCAGAATGTAATGAATTAGTCATATGACAAATGTTAAATTGACATAACACTAATTAAACAAGAAAGCAGCAATAATGTTTTTTTTTCAGATGGGGCGTACCTAGTCCCCCCTATAACCTCTACCACACTCACAGGTAAATGCTTTGATTTTATGAAAGAGTAAAGAAGTATATGATCAAAAGTTGTCTCCCTTTAGTTGTGTCATATATTATAATCTATTGTTCTATATAGTCAATGTATATTACTCTTTAGAAACCTGAAATGTGGGAAAATTCCACCATGACTTGACGTGCCCGGTCTCCTCTAGGAAATGAAATAAACTGTGGTGCCAATTCCGCAATGAGTGAAGATACACGCCTAATGCACCTCCCAGCTGTTGACCTCGATATCTTGATATCATCACCTACTAGGATATGAGTGGCACCCGTTCCGAGAAATCTTAGGGTCACTAGCACCTGAAGAAGGGGTGGCACAGGAATGTTCCTCTGCGTTGGTGATGATAAGTCAGGCAGTCGTCGCAGGAGATCCATTATAGTGTCTGGGTGAAAACGATATCTTGCGAAAACTTCATCTGCAGTCAATTCCTCCAGTGGATTTGACCTGTCACGAAAATTACGCGGAATACGTTGCCTTTGAACTATTTGCCTGTGTGCAGCCATTCTTGATAGAAGCAGACGACACTTGGAGCCAAAATTGAAATCTCGAGTAAGATATTATGCTTACTCGAGATTTAAGCAACACATACTCCATTTGGAGTATGTGTTCTGTACTCGAAAGTTTTATAACCTATATTTCGAGTATGTGCTCCGGCTCCAAATTTCGAGACAGCTTTCGAGCTAGATTTGGAGCCGGAGCTGGAGCCAAGTTTTATAACCATGAAATATTTCGAGCCATACTCGAAACGTTTAAATTGGAGCCAGAGTTGGAGCTGGAGCCCGAGTCAAGGTTTATAACCTCCTAGCCTGTAATTTGTAACAAACTAAAGAGAGATACGAACATGCCTTTTTTCTCAAATTGTTGATCAATTTTCCATATAGAAAGCGCATAGCGCACGGGTACGTTAATTCGACTAGCAAAATTGAGACTAAAATAAATTTAAATTCATTTTGAATAATAATAGCAGGGAATTCAGGAACATTTTCAAATTCATACAAAAGTATAATCAATTCGGTGTCTGCTAATCTCACCTGTGCGCCAACCCACGATGATGCCTGCGAGTGAAACCGGTAAAAGTGTCCCTGGTATTCCAAACCTATACAATTTACATTGAAATTAATCATAAGTTAACATTAGAATAATATATAAAAGATTGAATTTTGATTCATTGTTAAAACTGTCTTATTGTATGTATACTCATTTATAAAGCTATAAGAGACTTCTGTTTTAACATACCACAGAAAATGTCCGTATTCCATTGTCCGTCTTCTTGACAAATTATGACCCCTGACCCTTTCTTAGAGTATTGACCTTTGCACTGAAGACTCATCCTTCCTCTTACACCAATGAAATCCCATCTACCAACACTGTTCATGTCGGCTCCGAATATCTCGGGTACTCCACAATCTACAACATGGGAAATGATGGTAGGCAGGTCTAGAGATAATTTGAAACTTTCATGTTGATAACAATATATATAAAATATGACATTTATCGAAAGATTCAAATTAAAATCGTGCTGATCTTGCGTTTCGTGGATATAATTTTTGTGATCCTCCCCCCCCCCCCAAAAAAAAGAAATTATTGGAAAATCATTATAATTTTTTTCTTAAATCGCTCTTTGTTGAAAATCTCAGGTATGGGATAAAAAAAATAAAACATACATTAGCCTCTTTTTCCATTTTATTTTCAAATTCATTCAGTTGAAGCACAGTTAATTCTACTGATTCAGCAATCTATTAATTTTCCAAAATTTATAGCGAATCCGAAGAAAACCTTTTGAAAATAATCGAATATTTCAAAGGCATAGTAATTTAACCAAATCTATTTTTACGTCACTTTCAATTATATATTTTACTCTTGAAGACAAGTCACCATTATCGGTAAAGGAATTCACACTTTCACTTTCACCATTGAGCAGTGAGTGATCTTTTTCGTGCCTGCAACTACTGCGATAAGGGACCTTGGTTTATTCTGTCTCATCCGAAGGACATTCTCCACGTCCCACAATAGGATTCGAACCTGTGACTTTAGGATTAACTCCTTACTTTGCTCTACTCTAGAGCAGATGCTCTAACAACTGCGCCATGCTGGAGATTCTATCTAAAATATCTGAAGATTTTCTGTTTGTGGGAAGATATTTTACAGTGTTAAGATTTTAAAACATGGAGCGGATACAACTTCTTCAACTTAGATATACACTGGTACCAAATGTCAATGTGATTTCTACTTATATAGACTTTTTTTCAACATGTTTGTGATCACAATTTTAAGATTTTGAGTTGCATTTAAAAATTATGAAGAAATGAAAAAAAATAAATAAAGTAAAAACTATTGGTATTTAAAGTATTGCCCAACCTGGAAAATGTCAAATATAACACATGTAAACTTGATGTTAAAGAAAACACAAAAGTTAACTTTTCACAAATTGTGCATAGTCTTTTTGTTAAAAACCATTTTGCTTTACCTGATATTGCACATTCGAATGTATCCATTGAAAGTTTAATACATGTCTCATTGATATTGCAAAAGAGGCCAGAACAAAAGTCGATGTGAACCTACAATTACAAAAATATTACACTTGTCATTCCATTTACTGAATTTATAATTAATTGAATAAAAAGTTTCGGGAAAAAAGACCAAAGATTGTATCGGTGTATATAAAATATTCATTGATTCACGAAAGAACAACCTACAATCATCTTTTGAAGAAAAGTTTTATCTAGTTCCAGAGATATGGACATCTTTAGCTCTACTGGTGAGAGACCAGAAAAGCTTATGCAATAGTAATGCGTCCGTCCGTCTATATGTCTGTCTGTAAACAATATACAGTTATTGACTGGGTATGAGGGCAACATATGATTTGTTGGACCTGAAAGTGAAAATGTTGTTGCCCGAGGCCGCAGGCCAAGGGCAACATTTTCACCTTCAGGTCCAACAAATCATATGTTGCCCGAATCCCAGTCTATAACTGTTTTGTTATACCCTTCACTGCTCACTTAAGATTGATCAATTTAATCAATACACGCTATATTATCAATTATTTTATATGGAAAATTATGGCTTCTTCAGTAAATATAAAACATCAGGCTGAGAAAGAACAAAATCAATTATATATCTATTATGTCACAAAAATTATTTATCACGAAACATACTCTTCCCTTATTCCTTACCTTGCTGTTATCAACAACTCTTGTAGCTCTTAACTTCGGCTATTTTCGCGTCGCCAATATTGAACGATGATTTATTACTTGTGACGTAACAGACGAGTGACGTTGCGGTCTAACAATTCTTATGTAAGACCGGTCAATAGTGAAATTGTTAGACCGATGTAATAAACAGATCTCTTGTTGGACTTTTTATAAGTAATAAATATATAGAATGATATTTATAAGGGTATAACAATGTTTTTTAAATTCTACTCCTCCTACAGTTTTGGTCCGATTTCAATATAACTTGGCAAAGAAGTAGACTACTCTTAGGTACATAATTCTGTGTATCGGTTTTTGATTTCGATGAACGGTGTTGCCGTGGTTACTAAAAATAAAAATGTCAATGAATTCTTTCAGAATGCTACTCCTCCTACAGGTTTGGTCTGATTTCAATATAATTTGGCACACAAGTAGACTAAACAAAGATACATAATTCTTTATATCGATGAACGGTGTTGCCTTGGTTCCTAAAAATAGAAATTTCTGTGAAATTCTTCCGAAGTGCTACTCGTCCTACAGTTTTGGTCTGATTTGTATATATCTCGGTACACAAGTAGACTACACTTAGGTTCATAATTCTGTACATTGGTTTTTGACTTCGATGAACGGTGTTGCCGTGGTAACTAAAAATAGAAATTGTTGTGAATTTCTTTCAAATGCTATTCATCCTAGTTTTGGTCTGATTTCAATTTAACTTGGCACACAAGTAGACAACTCTTAGATACACAATTCTTTTTTATATATGTTTTTGACATCGATGAATATTATTGCCTTGGTTACTATAAATAGAAATTTCTGTTTAATACTTTCAAATTGCTACTTCAAATACAGTTTAAGTCTGCTTATAATATAATGTGTCATGCAAGTAGACTACACTAAGGACATAAAGAGGCTTAATCAAGGATCATTATTCTATTAATTGCTTTTGTAGAGTAATTCCCAAGTACTTTGCTTTTCTCTTCCTTTGCTATAAGCACGGGCACTGGAAGTTAATGTAAATATATAGTATGTGTATGTATAAAAAAAGAAGGGTAGGACACTCTTTTTGAGGCAAATTCGGGTTTGGGGTATTGTAGGCCTTTCTCAGAAAACTTGACGTGATTAATCGTTCGCATATAACTTACTTTAAATATATTTACTGTTTCATTCCGCTTCAATGCCCTCCCTTCGAAGAAAAAGATGTTTTTATACCTCCAAGTGCCTAAGAATTTCGCTAGACTGCCTTACATCCGGTTTATCCAAACTGAATAGAAAGGTAACTTCTGATTGGTCAATAATAAAATAAAATTTAGACAGATGGATATACATGAAGCAAAAAAAAATTATTTGTCATGGTATGTTCAACGTTTGTTGAAGAGTTAGTTGCAGTTAATATATTTTAGCCTTTTCACAAATAATTTCTAGGAATAATGAAGAATATTAGTATAGTATATAAAATATGTGTATGACATTGACCAATCAGAACTTAGCTTTCTATTCAGTTTGGATAAAGCGGAAGTAAGGCAGTCTAGCGAAATTCTTAGGCACTTGGGGGTATAAAAACATCTTTTTCTTCGAAGGGAGGGCATTGAAGCGGAACGAAACAGTAAATATATTTAAAGTAAGTTATATGCGAACGATTAATCGCGTCAAGTTTTCTGAGAAAGGCCTACAATACCCCAAACCCGAATTTGCCTCAAAAAGAGTGTCCTACCCTTCTTTTTTTTTATACATACACTTACTATATATTTATATTAACTTCCAGTGCCCGTGGCTATAAGTACAAACCAGTAGAGCTTCAGTCTCAACAGAGACTTCTGGTTGTTACACACTAGCTTAAAATACATTGTTTTTAACATAACACTGTTCATATACAGAATAAAAGTTTGTTTTGTTCTGTGGTTACGACTTAAGATACCTTTCCTCAAACTCAAAGATATATATTAACATGAACTCAAAGATATATATTTTCTGATGTTAATCAATAAAAGGGTTAAAGTTAATGTATTGTTTAATCGATACGTGTGTTACATTGTTTTTTTTTTCAGTCAAAGAACTCTTTTAACAACTTAATTCCTATTAATGCTTTAAAAATTTGAATAGCAATTGAACGAACATTTTTGTATTTAGAAGAACATGTATGTAGTAATTTCTACAGGTATTGAAAGCAATATGCTTTTGTAAGATTTAAATGTATATGGGAATAACGTATAGTTTTAGACTATGACGTCTGTAATTCAGAACAAAACAAAATAGGGGTAGAGCTAACAAGGACCTCCAAAACTTCAGAGTTAGAATCAGGTGTCATGGAGGAGTGAGCATCCCCTGCCGACCGGTCACACCTGTCTTGAGCTTGTCATGATCAGAAGATAACGGGAAAATCAGTCCGTCACTTCAGTGTAAAAAATGGACTAACTATTAGTATGAAACAAAAGAGGAAAACATTGGCACTGAAAACATTACCATCGCCCAGTCTCGCTTCTCGCAATAAATCCATCCATTGGTCCTTTGAAATCTTTCAGTAACCAATCCTTTATTTTCATAATTAATTTCACAGCAATTAGCTCCTTTGTAATAATTAATAGATTTACACCTTGAAGTTCTATGACATTCCTCATAACAGTCTAGAATACTGGAAGAGGTTAATGTTTTTATTATTTTTCTGTCTAGTCTAAAGCCATACTGTAAACTTTTGAATCCCTCCGGAGTTTGTGCAAGACATAGACTTAACATTTTACATAGAAATAACACTGTGATATAAAATCCGCATCTCATGATTACAGCATCAACACTTAGGTACATGTATTTGTTCCCTTTTTGTGACAAGGAAGATCGAGTCAAGGTTTTGTTTTTGAATGTCAAGTATTTAAATAGTTTTTTTTCTTTTTTCCCTAGTATCATAAGTGTGTGACAGGGCAAAAGGGAATACTTACTCTACATTCGCATTTTTCATTTTTTCTAAGAACACAAATGCATGTTTTTTAATGTTCAAGGCCCATTTTCATGAATATTTCATATAGAAATAAATTAAGTTTGTATTGTTTTATTGCCTTTTGATCGTGAATACTAGTCGTTATCTCCATACGTTTCATTTAAAGTCTGGATAGTTTATGGGTCATAAATACTTAAAATCTAATTTGTTCAATGAAGTGTCACGATTTTTAATTTACCTTAAGGAGACAACCGACAAAAGAGCCAGTAAGCATATACAGTGGAGCTTCAGATATCCGGACGCCAGATATCCGGATGCTTCAGTATCCGGACGATTTTTCATCGCAACGAAATTTTTAAATGTTATTTTGTCTTCTTTAAGTGGTGATTCAGATATCCGGATGCTTCACATATCTGGACAAATTGACTGGGAACCAAAGCGTCCGGATAAATGAGGGTCCACTGTATTTTCATAATTGCGGTTGCTGCTTGTGCTGTAATCTTAGCGACTCCAGGTATCGACGCGCTCTTTTCCATGTAATTAAGTTCTGTAAATTCGACAATTAGGTGAGCTACATGTATCACATATATTTTAAACAGGTAAGCGTCCATAAAAAATCTTAAACACCGACGATCGAAAAATTAGCTGTGTGAAATACTCTGAATTTAATTCAACTAGCATGGATAGTGTAGACCACACATTCTTTAATGATTTTCCTCATGTTCCTTGTGTAATGATTTGTGGTAACTATAAACGTCAAGAAGACCAAGAATGTGGGTTAAATGGAATAACCTGTCTCCCCAGAGATGAAATAGACTCGCCAAAAAGGGGTATATATAAGAACGCGCTGAGAGTTTCGGGGTCAGTCAGTCGAATGGTCAGTCAGTCGAATGCTAAGTTGAGAAGCAGTTAAACAAGTGATAAGAAGAAGAGAAAAGGTAAATAAAAGAAATTAGTATACATTGCACCAGTGGCAAGAAACCCGGGGAATTGAGGCGAAATACTGGGGGCTGTAGATCTGCATAAGAACGAATACCCGCCATCAATAGGAGCCTGGGGCAAGGTGCACGGTGCTTTGTAATAAAATTACTAGGTCATCAAATTTAGCCACGCTCTTGTATATACATTGTAATTGTTTGATTAAAGAATAATAGAATAACCAAGATAGGTTAAATAAAAATTATTGTATTGTAAAAAGATAAATTAATATATAGATCAAATACTCAGATAGAGTAACTCAGAGTAAGAAGAAAATTTCATCCCCTAGTGGCCTATAAGAACCCAAACGCAGGGGTACACGTTACACTTGCTTTTGTTTGAAGTACATTGTTAAGCACCTAAGAATGAAGCCGCTGTCAAGTGTCATATAGGAATTCGAGTAGCAAGATTAATATTTCTAAATGTATTTAAAAACAGACATGTTAAACCATGATCCCTTTTGTTGTTCTAAGTTAAAAAATGGTATATACTAGTAATCAATTTTTTTAATCCCTTGCTAAAGAAAAGGCTGTCATCAAATTACGAAATACCTTTTTTTGTTAACCCCCCCCCCCCTTATTTGTATTATCAAAATGTGGTCTTTAAAAGATCTCCATATTTTCAAATGATTAGTTGTTGACAAGAAATTTCTCTTTTTAATCTCTGAGTTTTATACAAGGGTTGATCCAAAAGAAATCGCACGGTTAGTTCATGAGCCAGGCCGTGAATTTTTCGCTATCGGTGTCATCTTGGGTGAATAATTTCCATAGTTATATTTTGAAGGTTATACATCTCTACCCTCATGAAATGTATGATAACATTCAATTGATTGTGGCTTTAATAGTGTATCATCCCTTTATACATGTATACACCCACCAATATTGTTCGTTCTCTCAGATGCGTCTATGAAAGGAGAAGGTGGGTTTTACAATAGGTAATTTATATCTTATTTCAAATGATATTTTCTTGAAAATTCTTTAAGAAACCGACCATGCTATTACCCTTGACAATAATTATTCAATACTGCCTCTCTAATGGGCCCTCCAAATTATATAAGAATATAATTCTACCCATGATTATGAGAGTGGAATATGCAGTTTTGGAAATTTTAAATTAGCTGAAATAAGTTACTACTGTGAAAATTTTCCCATCTAAAACACATTGCATGGTCATTTAATCTTCAGAATTTTATTCACTCATTAGCATTCTTAAACATTATTTTAGTAACATTGAAAATATATCACTTGATTTCATAGTAAATCTTGATCCCTACCCTAAAAATTGAAAATTGAAGAAAAATTCCCTTGATTTACTCTCTGTGTATATTCTTTACATAACATAAATATTACACTTTAATGGTATTTTAAATTAATAAATTTAGTTTTGTAAAAAATATGTGTGAGACAGATCTATGACGTCAATATATCATATGGTGAAGGCCTGATAAGGTCAAAAGAGCATATCATTTTCTAAAACAGTATCCTGATAATCTCTGTATCATCTTTGGTCTCCTTCGTGCGTCACGTGAAGGAAATTGAAACCTGCAGCTGAATGCTGTACTCTACGTTAAATTATCCCCTGGTGTTTCGCATACGATAAACTGAATTATGCGCGATGTCTGTGCCCATTTTTCGCTCAGATGACAAATCTATGGGAAATTCATCATTGTGTGTGTGTGAAGCCTTCTAATGTGGACAATTTACAGTGTAAATTTCTGGTAATAACCCTTTATGGATGAATTCCTGTGGATCAGACCACTGAGATCACCGTAAATAAGGACACACAGACACCTGGTGGAACAGCTCGATTCAGTTTAATAGCAGCAGCCATTAAACGCTACTATATAACTGCGGAGTATCGAAATTCCTCTCTAGGACTTCTAAGGCACATGGTTGGAGAAAAATCATAAGTTGTTTCTTATACAGAATTGCAACGTCCAAGAATTCAGAGAAACAAACAGGCTGTGTCAGCTGTTGTTGATTTGATAAATGAATGGGTCAACCATTTTGCAGAGAAGCATGTTCTTGTTAGCATATCATCTGAAGGTGAAAATTTATCAAATCACATTTGCAAACACAGTGTTTCAATGGTACCAAGGGCTGGGGTGAACAGTTACAGGATAGATGTTGTTTTTGACAAGTAGATAGATAACTCAATCAAGAAGAATGAGAGATCAGTTTGAGGAGGAGAAGATGGACATCAACTGCATAATATTACCTGCACTCAAATCGTCAGGCAGTAGAGGAGTTTCTTAAGCACGATACCATAAGAAATAGCATCATAAAGTTTTTAATGAACGAATGGATGAAGGCAGAATTTAAAGAAAGGTGCATAGAAAAGTTCTCTGTGCAAACGTGACAGAAAAATGTTATGGAATAACAGTTCAAGACCACGAGGAGATAGCATATCTCCAGAGCCTTGAAAAAGAGGCAGATGGACACCTACTTCTTCATGTAGCTCACGCAGGGTTATAGTGCTACACAGGTCTGTTTAGAGGACACTGAATTTTTCATCATGGCATTGGCAAGGTTGAAGTTCCGATGTTCTTGAAATGTGGGAGTAAAACTTGCACTATACTGGTTGACATAAACAAAGTTGCCACCAGCATCGAAACTGAAGCATGTTGGGCACTAGTTGGGTTGCACTCCTTCACTGGATGTGATACTGTAAGTGCATTTGCTGGAAAAGGAAAAGCAAGAACATTGAAACTGATGACTGGTAGCAAAGATATACAAAAAATGTTCCAAGAGCTAGGGAAGGGATGGAACCTCTCGATGATTTGATGAACAAGGTAGAAACATTTACTTCCCATCTATATGCTCCAAAAGCATCATCCAGAAAGGTGAATGACGTAAGATCCGACCTATTTTATGCTAAAAAGGGGGAGATACCAGATTCCTCCTTCCTTAGACTGTTTGAAGAAGCACTGCCTGAGATCAAGTTACCAGAAAGCAATATGACAAAGGTGTCCGGAAGAATCCTGAATTACATAGTCCAGTTGGAAGAGGTTAAAAAAAAACAAAGAGGGAAAGGGTGTGCAGCATTTATTAGTGCATAGACCTTCAGACAGCCCCTGAGGTGGTACTTGATTTTTAGCCTGAAACTGCATAAAAAATTTATATTGCCGAAAGGTGTATGATAAATGGACTAACTGCATTAATATGTGTAAACTTGGGAAAATCGAGAACCGCTTCACAAATCAGACAATGAAGTGAATATGGATGTAGAGACAGAGGACATTGATAATGAACATGATTAGTAATGATGATAATGATATATTGTGAAT
This sequence comes from Saccostrea cuccullata, assembly GCF_032062105.1. Classification (NCBI taxonomy): domain Eukaryota; kingdom Metazoa; phylum Mollusca; class Bivalvia; order Ostreida; family Ostreidae; genus Saccostrea; species Saccostrea cuccullata. Next base: position 13,758 of record NW_026937233.1, read on the forward strand.
AAGTCAGGTCTCAAGTAGAGCCTCTATGTAAAATGTTTTATTTAATTTCAAGCTTAACCATGGTATTAATGGACACTTCTATCTTCTATGTAAAACTGGTAAATTGTATTACATTTTTGACATCATAAATTATATAAGCAACACATGTGCACAATAATGTGTCTCTCTATATATGTGCTTCGGTACTTAACTTGTTCGTTATACAGATTTATGAGGTAATGTTTGACTAAAAGTGAAATGAAATTTTTGCAATTTTTGTTAGAATCACGGCCAGTAACTCAGGTAATGCTCTCTTAAAATGGTTATCCTCATATTTCTGACTAATTGCACATTCTAGTAGAACTTTCTATCACAGTTGACTACTGTGTGACAAATACTTTGGAGGTTGCAATTATATTTAGCTCAAGATACCAAATTTGTACCAATTAAGGGCAAAAACTCTGTCTCCAGCATTGAAGCCAGAACGTATTTCACGCTATCATACATTTTCTATAAAGTTTATTCACCCAAAATGGTACCGACCACCCCTAGTGGCTCATGGACTAAGTGTCAATATCTTTCATATATTTACATTACATGTTTTTTTTTCATATAAAGGGAAAGGAAATCTATTGCACTCACAACACCATAACACAGACAGGGTGCAAAGAGGTTAAAGCATGTGTTTTAGTTTGATGTCATAATCGTTGAACGAGAGAGTGCAACCTCATAAGCGAAAATCAAAAAAGTAACGCCCAGAAGCTGTTACAATGGCTGATCCACTAACTGTATCTTACACGAAGGATAATACAGATTTTTAAATAGAAAAAAAAAACATATGCAGTTAAGGTAGAAAGTTAAAAAATGTAAATATAAGCAATGATTCATTATTTTTTTAAAATATATATTCTCATAACTGCAACTGTGTGTGCAAACAAATTTTCATTTGTTTGCACAAACCGTTGCAGTTATGCGACTATATCTTTCAAAAAATAATGATTCATTGCTTAAATATAATATACTAAAAGAAGCACATACATGTTTATTAAATTAATTGAAGTTTTCATTTCATGTTTACTTGAATTTGATTTATAAAACAGAGGGATTGTTAAGAAGTATTTTTAGAATGAAAAAAGACAAACGCGTTTAAAAGCATCTAATTATAACAAGCGCTTAATCCCCCATATTTTCTAGAGTCGAAAATTAAATGACGTCTTTGGTAGTTTTCATCATTGTTGTTTTACTTTGATGCATTAACAAGGAAAATGTCTAAATCGAATAACGCCGCAAGGAGCTTCAATGCATTTTTGGTTCAAATGAAGAAATAGGAAGTAGAGATAGTTGCGTTGATTAAACAGACATATAGAGAACAAATGTAAATTAAAAAAAAATATTTATAGATGGTTTCAACGATTTTTGGCGGGTGATGGGTAAGCAGAGGATAGAAAGACCGCGAAAGATAGTAGGTTTAACGGACACATTCAATGGTATCTGATGTTGTCAAAAAGACAATAGTGTAACGGATAGAGCGATGTGTTAAACTTTAAGTTTGTCTTATGGTACTTAAAATTCTGTTGATTTATGTTCACTTTTATCAATTTTATAAAGTTGTGACATTACTTTTGGATCAACCCACGTACTAAATGATTGCACGCTTCTTTAATGGCTCTGATGGGACACTTAAAATCAATATTTTTAATTGCATAATATTGATCATATCATGAGGTTTAAAGTGAACACGGAGTTTAAACAAAGACTCGTTTAAATGTGTAAACTGATAACGTCATCAAACCTCTATAAATATTAATTATAAATTAATTTATATTTTCATGCAACGAATCCAATATGACTGTTAGCAGAAAACAAGTTCAAAACGTTAAAGTGTTCCCATTTATACATAAATATAAATTAAAAACCAAGAAGAAGAAACTGGTCCAAAATGCTCTTAATGACAACTGAGATCAGGTATTTCAAACCTTTGATAATTTTGCCACTGATTTCTTAAATAATATCTTACGCTGAAAATTGACTGCATGGAATGTAAAATGAATGCAGAACTACATATTTTGTGTGCAAAAAATGTTTTAAATAAATACAAGTCCGCAATTAAGGAATGCTTAAAATCTTATTGCTCTAAAGGTTTAGGTAACAGTTGTCACTTTTTGATTGAATCATATTTTAATATAACATAAACTTTGACTCAAAATTATTGTCCAGGTCAAGATAATGTAATATATCTTTCTAATCACTACACCAGTTATTCCAATATCTATTGTAATTATCGTGTGATTCTATAATGTCAAATGAATAAACTATATTCTAATATCTGATTGCATTTATCCAACGTATATATTGACTTGGAATCAAACCATCTCAATAAAACGTCAAGGTGGAGGTAAAGCGGTGTACCTTAATAGGATAATGAATAGATCTATTTTGGATATTATCTAAAGGTTGCAATTTGTTGAAGTCTCAGACACTGGAAGCATTATCCAAACAGGTACTAAACAAACATTTTTTTAAGCATTAAACCTAAAATCTTCATGACTATATATTTACATTTCCAATGTCTTTGTCCGATGTAATTCAAAATTATCAATGTACTTTATTTCTACATAAATGTTTTGGTTCATCGATAGGCGCGTTAAAAAAATACACGTGTTGGGAGGGACAGATAGAAGCGGGGCTTAGAGCACGTGGATTTACGGAATCAAGAGCATGTAAATATTAGAAATAAATCAGATTTTTATATGATGATGATCAATCGATTGGTTTGCGTGATATTTCTATGCATAAAGGCCGAAGTTATCACGCAAGCCACTCGATTGATAATTTGAATTATAAACGCCTTCATTTAAATTATCATGCAAGCCGCTCGATTGATCACTTGAAACAAAGAAAATTAAATAGCTATTCGTTTAGAATGGAATAAATTTAATTAGAGCAAAACCCCTGCTTTAACAAGATTTTCTGCATTTTTTCATGAAATTACCAGTGCGCTTAAACGCTATACTCAAATACTTTATAATTCTCAACTGTTTTCAGCTTATCCACTCCGATAGTGAATTCAAAATTTGTCTGACTTAGTTTTAAAATGTAATCATATTTGTTGGTGTTTATAAGAACTCTCGAACGTCTACACAAGATATGTACATGTGTACCTTCTTTTACATACGTTCTGAATCTTCTAGAGACTTGGTTATTAAAGCAATGCCATTATAGTAAGGTTGACAATTTTCGATTCACTAGTTCTACCCTAACAAAAAAAATATAGTTAACTATAGTCTACTATAGTTTACTATAGTTAACTATAGTAAATCAAAGTGTCAAAGTTTTCGCCAAAGTTTTTCAAAGTTATCACTATAGTAAACCAAAGTTTTCGAAGTGTCAAAGTTATAACTATAGTAAACTATAGTTTACTATACTTAACTATAGTTTACTATAGTTAACTATAGTTTTTTTTGTTAGGGTATGCCTAACTTGAGATCGTACATGTCTTGTACAGTTGTATCAGATCATGAAAATTCATGAAAACCCTGCCTTTCCATCTTAACAAATGCGCTCTCCCATATATTGTCATCATGTAATAATTCTTCTTAAATCATGACAAACCTCAAGGAACAGCTTTTTAAAAGTACAACGAGTTAACGAGTTTAATATGTGTATTATTTCTAAGTAGCAAATTAAGTTTTAATTAGGGTGATTCGAAGAATTTTTCTGACCAATTTGCAAGTAGCAAAAATGATGTTTAAATGAAGAAATAAACAAGAGAGAAATCCAATACGCATTTAACAATTATTCTTCTCATTTTTGCATATACATATATGCCCGACCTCATTTTCATCCTTTCAACAATGAGAGAAAATCAATCTAGTAAGTAGAAATAATAATCTCTAAAAGCTTTAATGAAAAATTATATAAGACTTGATTGACCTCATAACGATCGATAGGATTTTCAGAACTTATGTTTAACACAAAGTATGATGGTTGCTTGCAGTTTTGTGTTAAATACCCCTTTTCTAACATGCAGTTTAGCAGTTGTACTATTTCATGGAATGCATTGTTTTACAGAAATTCGTGAATTGGGCCTCATCAAAATTAGCAAGTTTGATAATAGGTTGACAAGGAAGACATTCCACATCAATCTAGAACTTGAAGGATTGAGCACCATTTACTGTGGACTTATTTGTACCACTCAAAGGCCTCTTTGTGTTGGAATGTTATATAACTCTATAACTAAATCTTGTAAAATCCTTATATCGCATCTGACTGAACGGTCAGTGAATGACAGAGTGTTGGTAGAGGGATGGGGCGTTTGGATTGACCCAGAAGGTAAGATAATGTCACGGTAGCAAATAAAAAACTATAATGAAGCCTCAAATATTTATTGTCCATCCCCCTTAAATGTTTCAACCACATTTCTGAGGATATTGAATGAATACTAGTTTCCACTGACATATTTCAAAGGATAATGGAAAGGTTTCGAGAGATACCGTGTACGTGTAACTTACACGTACAAGTACACGTAAGCTTGACGTTTTCTCAAACGTGCAAACGTACCTGTGGCATAACAAGATTTCAAATTTTAAATTATATCAAATCAAAGTCACCCTTTGCATAATAGAAGATTTACACCTGCTGGCTGCCACTGATGGAGTAATGGAAGAAGAAATTCTCTTTTCTATCATCGAATCCGACCGAAGAACGTTTGAAAAAAAATTGATGTAGAAAAGTTAACTGTATATTGTTTAACGTCCCTCTCACTCATATGGAGACGCTGAAGATGAGTGCAGATTACTTTTCAGATTTGAAAAATCTGATAAATGAATTGTATTCCGCGCATTACAGATACCCATTCTCATACCTAAGCTGACCTTTACCGCTCATGGCTGTCAAATCAGAGTTTGGATGAATTATCTCATGCTCTTCAAATGACAGGTGCCCCTTTGCAAATTTGTTTGGAAGTTATTGATGGAACTGTTAGAATAATTTGCCGACCATCTATAAATCAAAAGATAGTTTTTAATGGACATAAGGGTCCACGCCCTGAAATACCAAAGCATAGTTTTACCAAACAGTATTATAACGCACATGTTTGGACTCATTGAAGGGAGGCGAAATGATGCTGGATCATTAGCCTTATTCAACAACAAAATGTCAGCAGCTCGTACGTGTTCGGGAAAATTCTAAGCTTGATTTCTTTTCTTGATTATAAGAAAAACACGAAGTTGTACTTGCAGCCAGTTGGAGTCTTTTTAATGGCGTCCATTCTCACTGCATATGTAATTGTCAAACGTGCTTATATGGAAGCGATACTTGAATTTACTTTGGTTAGGATAGCGTTAATATAAACATGTCGTGCGAATATGCTAAGTGACTTATCATTCTTGGATAACCATGAAAAACATAGCCAGATTAAATTAAGAAATTTTATCTCTAACAGATTAAACAGAGACAAAATTGCTGTATCAACTGTGACACAGGAATGATCTATTCTCTATCTGATATCTGAAATATTTTTTTATTTATATTAGAAGACCGGGAACTCTCGTCGTCATCATCTTAAAAAGGTCAAATTAAATTAAGTTCTACACACAAGTACATGAACTCTATTAACCTTCTTCTGGTGACAACCTCTCCATAGCTCTATTTCTCAAGTTGACAGCTTTAGCGTTTTCAAGGGATTCCTTTTTGTCCGTTTCCTTCCGAATCTCTTCTTCGATGCTAGTACAATGTGCGTATATCCTCAAACAAAAGCTCTTTTTCTCTGTACTCTTCTTTACCTTACCTAAATGAACACGAGATTTAGATGAAATAGAAATACTAGTACGTAAGAAATCATGATTTATAGAAAATTTAAACGAAAAATAAAGAATCTAGAAAATAAAGTGTAAATCAATCTGAATTAAAAAATGTTAATTGATTAACAAGGAGCTTACTTTTTAAATAAATATTTTGTCATTTTAATCATGCCGAAATTGAGTTAATAATAGGAGAACCCTCTTCCCTGCTCTTCTGTTGTCTATTTTAAACGTGTCACTGGACATACTTGCACTGACTTTGACCCATTTTCCTTTGATTTTTCACCATCACTTCACATAATAAATATAAATCATCTGTTTTATTAAATCGGACCCTTTTTGCGTGAGAATGTCATGTTGAGTCTGAAATCAAATTCATAATTTACATTATTAAATGAACGAGCACAAAGAAATGTAACATAATTTTAATAAATGAAATAAACTTTCTCTCACTCTCTCTCTGTACTCAAACAAGTACGCCTTTTCACGCATGATCCTACATGTATTTGTGTTTATTAGATCCGTACGGGAACAGCCATTTAATTTTTAAAGGGGAATGGGGGGTGGCACATTTTAGAAATAACCTTTCCTTGAAAGCGTGTTAAGTAGTTCTTCTACCTCCCCCTCTCAACAACCTGGAGATTTTCTTCCTTGTCCAACTAGTTTCAGAGAGAAAAATAATCTGTCCTTGATTATCTTGAAAATAAATAACCTGTTCTTGACTTGTATGAAAATAAATAAATATTTTTGCCAGCGTCCTTTATAATCAAATGTCCGTCCCCTAGTCAGTGCCCCCATATACCTTCGTTCTTCCGATAATTCCTTTTCGTAGCTGAATTACCTGACAAGAGCAAATCTTTATTTTTGTATTTAAACTATTTTTTCATTGATAAAGAGTACAAAGAATAAATCTTACATTCAGAAGGCTTTGACAGTGTAATATGCTTGATACCCTCCTCATATCAAGCAGTATTTTGTTAAATGCTTGGTTAAATCTTAATAAGAGTATGCTATAAATTCTAAAGATCACATTTGTACAAGAATTTCATTCTAGAATTATTTCATAAATGAACAAGTTACTGTCCTTTAAAAAAGGACTGCAATGCGTGGACCATATACATGTATTTCTTACCGAAATTCAATTTAAGAAAATTTCTAGGTGAAGTCAATATTCATGTAGGTTTGTTCACATTTTCTACAATGATCTGCCTTCTTATGACTAATTGTAGTCTCAAAGCAAAATTGTTAAATTTTTACATCCGAGTAGCCTTTAGTTTTGTCAGTTTAAAAAATCGGGCTTTTTTGATAAATGTAACCTATAATTGCTGGGACTTGACATCTGTTCTGGATTTATACAGGAGAAACATATCGTGGGAAAAATAGATCTGTAGTACGCAGATTTTTTTTGTCGGAGCCCTCCCCCCTCCCCACATTAAAAACCGTGGCTACAGACTTCTATCAAACGGTATTTGGATTGCTGACATATCAAATTATTTTGCGAGCCTTGATGCACAACACTAGTGAAAACTTGTTCTATCTTGGACTAGTCGTTGAATGACGTTTTTTTTTCAAGTTGTTAACTTACATGTATCTATTACTGCAAGATCTTCCTGCTTTTTAAAATACTTGTGCCATAGAACCAATGTTTAGTTTGTATATAAAAGTACAAGATATTTCCGAGAATGCTATGATTTCTGACCTTATTTTCAAAAATAAAAATCAACCTCAGTGACAATTTCTAAATGACATATGATAGGGCGTTCATAATTGACACAATATGTCATAAAAAATAACATCTCAACCTCGAAAGCGGGGGACCACAATTCTTTGAATTTGCATGTTTTTTTTTCTTCTACAAATATCAATTTCATTAAAGGTCTTTTCTTCTAATTCTCATTCTAAAATATTGAGAAAAAAAAAATTAATTAGTTTTCATCCAATATGTACATACAGACATAAAAGGTATAATTATGTTTTTAAAATGAAAAAAAATTGTGTGTTAAAATCCATTAATCGACATTTATTTATAAAACATCAGCGCAGCTTAATAATAAATATTCAAAAACTTATTGTGTTACCAATGGCATTACATTTATTTCCATGCCCATTCAATATTAATAATCGCTTCGATTTTCTGTTTGACATCGGGTTCCATGCCACCAAACTCTCTAGAACTTTCAACAAATAGTGAGACCGGACATAAACAGAAAGGATTTGCACATTTTGTTTTTTAATCAATGGCTAGAGCTTATTTCTTTTATACAGTGTATCAGTTAAATCAAGTTTTGATTTAATAATTCATTAATGAAGTTTTATAAAATTAATAACCGCTTGCTTGTTGTCAGTTTTATTGTAAATGCCAGAGAATGAGATCCGCAAACCGGAACCACCACTTTACTCTCTTTAGTGCTATTTTGAGGCTATTAACCGAAAACGAAAGTACACTTTTAATTAAATTTAGGATAATTACTTTTCGACTGAAATCTATATAGAGTTTACGGATATCACCTTATACCTAGTGTATTCCAACAGGCTTAAGTAAGAACTCTTGTGCAGCCGTTTCGAAGATAATTTGCAAATTTTTTTAATTTATATGTGTAAGAGAGAAATTCGGATCCGCCAATGAATATATAAATACGATATGCGGATCTAAAAGCGCGATTCGCCAATGAATTGCATATTCTAATTCGAATAGGGTGAATTATTCTACGGGCAAGTTGCCAGGAGGCAAACTCTCTAGCATTCTCGCGCATGCGTAGCTTGTCCTTTGCCCATGGCATCCGGTGGCATATTCTTATTCGAATAGGGCGAATTATTCTACGGGCAAGTTGCCAAAAGGCGAACTCTCTAGCATTCTCGCGCATGCGTAGCCTTTCGTTTGCCCATGGCATCCGGTTAAACCATCTGGGTCCACGCAAAGAAAAGTCAAAAGTTATAATTCATGTGTAAAAGCTTTTTACAAGTACATTATGACGCCACCGGGTAGTGATGCGCTGATTCTAATGACGTAATACGGATTCCCCCCTGCACATTCAAGTTTACGTACACGTCAAGGTTTCGAAAGCTCTCTAATATTGTTCACATTTACTTAAGATAATTTTCACATTTACTAAGAACTTTTCATCATTTTTAAAGCAGCTTTAAGATTGTGCCATTACGTTTTTTATACAACTTCAGATACATTTACAAACATTATAAAAAAAACAGAAATACCACTTAAAACAAACACGCTGCGAGATACTCCCTACTCCTCCCCCCTTTCCATGTTTTTTTTTTTGTTTTTGGATATTCAATTTTTCTCCATGATTAGGTATCAAAACTATATGGACCGTGACCGTATAAAAATTGAAACATTGTTTACATTTATCTCAATCCCTTCTGTTCCGGAGCATAACATGCTTGTAAGCACTAAAGTTAACAATGGAAATACTAGTCCTGATACAGTATTTAAACGTGGACAATTTGCTTTGTGATACAACATTTATCATATGTATTTACCCTTCTACAACTTATGGAAAATTTACAACATTTTTGAATCTCCATTTCAGCATGTTGGCCCGGATGGTTTCCATTTGCCGGTCATTGTTACCAACTCCATACAGAGGGTGCCCCGTTTGAGGACGCAGTAGTAAGTGAAACATATGGAGATAACGACAGGCGTGGATCCGGGAATTTTTTTTCCATGGGGGGTCCACTCCAGTTAAAAAAAAAAATCCAACCCAGAAATTAGTTGACAAGCAAAAAAAAAAAAGTCATCTCTCCTAAAACGTGCAAATCCTATTGGAGGGGATGCGTTGTTTTCCAAATCGTCTTCATACCTACATGTATGACTTTTCATACCAACTAAACCATATCCAAGCTTTTGAGGAGGGGGGTCCAAGGTCACTCTTTACTTGGTTTAGTATATGAATTTAGTAACTCTGCAAATTCCAGGGGTGCGGACCCCTGACACCCCCCTCTAGATCCGCGCATGAACAAACAGTACTCAAGATCACAAGTCAATAAAGCAATATGAAATAGGAGCAGATCAAACACGGACCCCCAAAACATCAGCGGTAGGATCAGGTACCATGGAGGAGTGAGCATCCCCTGCCGACCGTTCACACCCACCAAGTGCTCCTTGTCATGATCAGGAAATAACGGGAAAATCCGTCATCAATCAGTCATCATTTGACTCAATGATAAATATTATTTGCTGACAAGGCCATTGTATCGACCATGGAACATAGAAAATGATGACTTAAAACAAGATTGCTGATATTCTTGTTTCATCAACTTGTTTGTCAATAATTTACCTTGATTTAGATATTGTTCATACGTACATGTAGAGCATGCTCTTGCGAATTGAATCAACTGCGATATATAAATTCCGTCTGCAGGTGATGATTTATATTGCTGCATAAGGAAGGGAAGTTGACGATAGAAATTCCACAACTAGGCCATTAAAGTTTTTTTGTTTACAGACTTCTTGGTTATAAGTACCAAATATCTTAGAGACCAGCAAGTCTTCATTAGACATAAAGGCGAAATTTTGAAGATAGTCTTAATTCAAAAGTGATATGTATTTCAGATTCGGTGTCAGACAGAGGGGGCGTATTTAGTTGAGGTTGACTCAGTGGAGGAGAACATGTGGATAACAGAAGAATTCGGTGGTATGTTATCAACGATATCTGTTTCAATTAGTTTCGTTTCTTTTTATCCACCGGTTCTTGCTGAGAGATTGGAATATTATCTTATTCTTTCTTTTCTTCGATATGTTTTCACGTCCTGTATATTTCATTTATGAAATGATTTTGTTTTATATATAGTGAAAATACATTGAATATATAAAGATTTTCTCCGTATTTAATAAACTAACCAAAACGTAGTCATAAATAAGGCTTTCTCTTCAATAAATATAAATTTCATGGCCCCAGGGTCAATGATTCTGGTGTAAGGGTGGGACTCTGTAAGAATGCATCAATTCTTTAAAAATCTTCTCTGCTTTTGGGTATCAAACAATGATGCGAAAGGATACCTACTCCAAAATTGTGAGTTTCATAGCCCCTTAGACAGGGGTTCTGGTGTTAAGGTGGGGCACTAATGAATATATTGTAAATAAGCATGAATTCTTTGAAAATCTTCCCCTTTGCTCCTGGTTATTACGCCAATGATTGATTGTATACTGTTTAACGTCCCTCTCCAGAATATTTCGCTGATATGGAGACGTCACCATTGCCGGTGAAGGGCTGCAAATTTAGGCCTATGCTCGGCACTTACGGCCTTTGAGCAGGGAGGGATCTTTATCGTGCCACACCTGCTGTGACACGGGGCCTCGGTTTATACGGTCTCCTCCGAAGGACCGCCCCATTTAGTCGCCTTTTACGACAAGCAAGGGGGTACTGAGGATCTATTCTAACCCGGATCCCCACGGGGTTATTACGCCAATGACCTACGTATATACACATTTATGATGAAGAAATGTGCATCTAGCAAAATGATTAATTTCATGCCCCCCTGGATCAGGGATACCGGGGGAGAAACATAGTCTATAAATAAATTAATGCTTTGAAATCTGCTCTTTGGTATTAATTAAGCATTAATGATGAAAAAAATTGTATGATAAAATTTCCAAAATTTTGAAATATGTTGTCCCAGGGTCAGTGGTTCCTGTTGGATGGGGTGCACAACTGGTTATAAAGTGGAGATTCATTTTCTCTTTATTACTCTGATCCACGTCTAAGTATTAAGTAACCAGAGAAGGCATGTTAAATGTATAATTATGATTAGCAATGGTGTCTCTTTTAAAGTTGTGAATTTCATTGCCAAGGTTTAAAACATAGCATCAAAGTAATTTTGATCGATAACCAGATCAGTTGACTATGACCGAAAAGCAAGCTTTTTTAAAAGTATCTTTTGAAATTGTTGAACAAAGCGTAAACAAAGCGTAAAAATGAGGAACATGTTATGTTATCGAGTTTTGAAAAAAAAAATAATTTAATTGAATTTTATTTATTATTTTCAATCTTTTTAGATTATGCTTGATGTTATCTTGTTTTGAAAACATTTTAAAAAAATGAAATTAAGTATTTTTTTAATGATTTAAGATTATGCTTGGATATGGCTTGGATTTAATGACCGAGAAATGGAAGGGACCTTTAAATGGACACGTCCAGGAAGTCAAGTGGTCTTCATAAATTGGAGACCAGGCGAGCCAAGCAATTCCCAGTCTGATGATTGCGCGGGGCTCTCTGATACAGGGGGTTGGAATGACATGAAATGTAAAAATGTTTTTCGGTTTATCTGTGAGAAGGAAAAACTGTGAGTTTAATGAAACGGAATAAAGAATAAGAAGGAGTGCAAGAACATATAGAATTTTAAAATAAAAAAAATGAAAAGTACAAGGTAAATAAAATAAAAATATTTCTAGTCTGGTTCAAGTAACATGAAAATAACACATTAAAAATGTTTAAAATAGAGCATATAAGTGCACATCGAAACAGAAAACGAGCACAATTCACATCTATTTTATCAACAAAATAATTTTTAAGTATTGTCTTTGCTTTAATTACACGTTTTGTGAACATGTAAACTTTTTAAAATTGTTGTTTATTTCTTAAATATAGCATCCAAATTTTATAATTTTGTTGATTTTTGATGACTATTATTAATTTTATAGAGGTTGTGACATTACTTTTGGATCAACCCTCGTACTAAATGATTGCACGCCTCTTTAATGACTGATGGGACACTTAAAATCAATAACTTCAATTGCTCAATATTGATCATATCATGAGGTCTAAAGTGAACACGGAGATTAAACAGACTCATTTAAATGTGTAAAACGATTACGTCATAAAGTTAACTAGTTACTCTAAAACATGTATTAATATTCATAAGTATTTGCACACAACGTGCACTATCTGAATGTTAGCAGAAAAAAATGAACATGTTAATGTTCCCATTAATACATTAATATAAAATGAAAAAAGGGAAAATTAAAGTAAATGGATCAAAGTTTTCTTAATGACAGCTAAGAGCAGGTATTTCAAATGTTCAAACCTCTCATAACTTTGCTATCAATTTTTAAACTAAAATATATCTTAAATTGTAAGTGGAAAGTTTGACTGTAGAGAATGTAGGATAAATCCAGAACTACACTGTACATGTTTTTTACTGCCAATATTGTTTAAAATAAACATATGTCCGCAATAAGAGAATGCTTAAATTACCAAGTAATTGGTGTTTTTTTTTTTGATTTATTATTACTTATTGAGTTCTGAAAATCTTATCTATTAAAAATTATATGAACGCCTCTTTTCATAATCTTGTCCGAGTATGGTCACGGCCGGGAAATGTCTACAGCTACATGTATAAGTTTGCTAAAAAGAAAAATCAAAAAATATAATTACACATAAATATATAATATTATTGCATAAAAAATTTGGAATACCTTTCTTTGGTAATCTCAGGTGACTTATTGCTATCCGTTTTTGTCCATCGTCGTTAGTTGTGCGTTAACATTTGAACATTTTCAGCTTCTTATCTTCAACCAATTTTAACCAAAATTTGGCATAAATCATCTATGGGTGAAGGGAAACAAAACTTGTGAATTTCATGATCCCCGCCCCCCTGGGGTCTGAGTGACAGGGCCAAAACCACTTAAATTAATGCAATCTTTAAAAATCTTCTTTTCTCCTGGACATCAAGCAGTCAAAGTTATGACATGATTGTATTCAGCATTGAGTCCTCTACCAAACTGTGAAATCCATGGCCCCAGGGTCAGGGGTTCTAGTGCTAGGGTGGGGCTAAATAGATTATATGAAAATGCATTAATTCTTTGAAAATGTTCTTCTCTGGTCATTGAATAAACTAACCAAGTACCCATTTATGTTGAATAAGGCTCTACCGAAATTATGAAATTCATGGCCATTGGGTCAGGGTTTCTAGTGCTAGGGCGGGGCTCTATTAATTACTATTAGTGAAATTGCATAAATTCTTTAAAAATCTTCTTCTCTGCTCCTGTGTCTTAAATAAACTAACCGAGTACAAAGTCATCATGGGCAAGAATGTTTCTTCCAAAATTGTAAATGTCATGGCTCTTGGATCAGGTGTTTTGGTGTTAGGCTCGGGTTCTATTAATTATATCGGGAAATTGTATAAATTCTTTGAAAGTCTTCTCTGCTCCTGTGTATAAGATAAACTTACCAAGTACAAAGTTACGTTGAATAAGACTGCCTCTTCTCTATTTGTAAATTTCAGGGCCCCTGGGTCAGGGGTTCTGGCATTAGCGTGTGACTCTAATGAAATTAATGAATTCTTTGAAAATCTTTTCCTTTGCTCCTTTTTAATATGCCAATGGTCTAATTACATATTTATGATGAAAAAAGTGCCTCTTTCAAAATGGTTGATTTCAAGGGTTCTGGCATTAGGGTGGGGCTCTAGTGAAATTCATGAATTCTTTGAAAATCTTTTCCTTTGCTTCTTATTCATATGGCAATGATCTAATTATATATTTATGATGAGGAAAGGAGCCTCTTTCAAAATGGTTAATTTCAGGGCCCCTGGGTCAGGAATACCGGGGGAGGACGGGGGTACTTTTTGTCTAAAAATAAATTAATGCTTTGAAATCTGCTATTTGGTATTAATCAACAATTTATGATAAAATTTCAAAATATGTGGCCGCCGGGTAAGTTGTTCCTGCGAGATGGGGTGCACAACTGTTGGTTTAAAAGTGGAAATGCATTTTCTCTTTGTTACTCTTGGACGTCTCCATATGAGTGAAAAATTCTCGAGAGGGACGCTAAACAATATACAATCAATCTTTGTTACTCTTATCTACCTCTGGGTATTATTAAGTTACCAAAATTAGCATGCTAAGTGTATAATATAATAAGCAGTGGTGGCTCTTTCAAAATTGTGAATTTCATGGCTTTTGGATTACAACATGAACCACATTCAATTGTTGGAAAGTTGTTACATGATACTCGGGTGACCTATAAGGCCCATAGGCCTCTTGTCACAATACGTCAACAGACTTTTAAATTTAAAAAACAAAACAAACATTATTATACACGAAATCGTCTTTGCACGGAAATATATGTATGGTTGTAACAACCGTAGTAAATAATTCAATCTCTTCTAAAATCCATCTTATTTTATTAGTTAAAAGAATAAGCATATAATTTTTTAAGGTTTTTCTACCCTCACAATTTTAATGGTTCAAAGTACATTTACTATAGGATTAAACGTTCTTTTTTTCAGAATTTATCGATGTGTGAACTCTGCCTTTTTACTCACAAACTTTACCATCGTCTCAAGCCACAGTCCAGAGTCCGCATATAGCTCTCTCCTACCCGTGGCTGCTTGATCACAAAAAGTGTCGTAATGTTGAATATTTACGCCTCTCTATTGTGACGTCATATTCAGTCAGTGGCAAGTTTTGTTTCCATCGCAATCGAAATCAACAACTGACGTCAACAGTATACAAGAAATATTTCCTTTACTGCGATTGGATATTGAAAGGTCGCGATAAAGTTCATCTTCCGACTATGCTTTACTCGCATTGGTCAAAATTTTAATGAGCTACGAAGAATTCTCTCCTCGTTCAACCACGGCCAGAATGGGAGAGGATCGTACATTTTGGCCGTGGTTTGCGACGATGAAACTTTACATAAAAGTGAGAATCAGAATTTATCGATGTGTAAACTTACACATCGATAAATTCTGAAAAAAGAACGTTTAATTCTTATAATTCCATTTACGATTTTTTTTTTAATTATTAAAATTATTTCTCTTTGAGGCCGCCATACAATCCGTTATTTTGGACGGCGTAGGAATACTTTATGCTGCAAAGAAACGTGTACAAGATGAATATCGATAAAATACAACTACATGTATTATTGTCAAAACAATCAATAAATAAACTTATAAAAACGTTGTTTAAGTCATCAAATATCGTGAATACGCGTATTCTCCAAAATAATTCGTCCTTGACCATGGTCATGTTGACATTATCGACAACGTCATAACAAAAGTTGCAGACCGACGACGTCCTCGATTTGCTCTGGTTCGTTCAAAGATTTATGGAGAATATGGGATCTGTACGATGTAAATATATGAATTAAATGCTGAAAAGGCAAGAGTCTGAGGTACGTTTCTTTCCCTTATCACAATGATACCAACTGAGCTGATATGGAACGTCGAGAAAATGACAGCTTGATCAGCAATTTTTTTTTTTAAATTCACACTCGTGATCCGACAGTGACATAAACATAATATTCCCGTCTGTCAGTCCTGTTTATCTCCTTCTCATTTATTCATTCATTCATTTATTACATTTTTACCCGTGAAATACTGCAATTTATTCATTGAATAAAAAATGATATCCTGTCACAGTGTGACGAATATCAGAAGTGCGGGAAAACTCTCGATTTCCCTTCCCATAACGAAGATTGTTGTAAAAAAACTTCCTTGGCCTTATATTAGATAGGTAGAAATAAATAAACCATTCTGACAGCGAATAAAACTGTCAAAAATTACCAAAAATATGTTGCTAAATCCATGTTTACAGTGCTTTCACCTCACTTAGCTATGACGTCTCAACCGCTCAACTATGACGTCATGTAGCCTATAACTGTATTACAAAAAGACAGAAGCAAAGGAAAAATCAAAGATTTTTTAAAAAATATAATAAACAGAAAATTCAATGTTTTGTAGTTGAATATGGAATTTATTTCACTCGTGAGACAGGATTTTTTGATATTTTCACTCGTGCTTCGCACTCGTGAAAATATCAACCAGAAGTCTCTGTCGAGACTGTAGCTCTACTGGTATGTACTTATCAAAAACCATTGCACTATTTTATGTATCTTTGTGTAGTCTACTTGTGTGCCAACTTATTTTGAAATCATACTAGAACTGTAGAAGGAGTAGCGTTTTTAAGGAATTTCACAGAAAATTCTATTTTTAGTAACCATGGTAAAAACGGTTCATCCAAATCAGAAACCGATGCACTATTCTATGTATCTTAGTGTAGTGTACTTGTGTGCCAAGTTATATTGAAATCAGACCAAAACTGTAGAAGGAGTAGCGTTTTAAAAGAATTTCACAGAAAATTCTATTTTTAGTAACCATGGCAACATCGTTCATCGAAATTAAAAACCGATGCACTATTCTATGTATCTTAGTGTAGTCTACTTGTGTGCCAAGTTATATTGAAATCAGACCAAAACTGTAGAAGGAGTAGCGTTTTTAAGGAATTTCACAGAAAATTCTATTTTTAGTAACCATGGTAACACCGTTCATCCAAATCAGAAACCGATGCACTATTCTATGTATCTTAGTGTAGTGTACTTGTGTGCCAAGTTATATTGAAATCAGACCAAAACTGTAGAAGGAGTAGCGTTTTTAAAGAATTTCACAGAAAATTCTATTTTTAGTAACCATGGCAACATCGTTCATCGAAATTAAAAACCGATGCACTATTCTATGTATCTTAGTGTAGTCTACTTGTGTGCCAAGTTATATTGAAATCAGACCAAAACTGTAGAAGGAGTAGCGTTTTTAAGGAATTTCACAGAAAATTCTATTTTTAGTAACCCTGGTAACACCGTTCATTGAAATTAAAAACCGATGCACTATTCTATGTATCTTAGTGTAGTCTACTTGTGTGCCAAGTTATATTGAAATCAGACCAAAACTGTAGAAGGAGTAGCGTTTTTAAGGAATTTCACAGAAAATTCTATTTATAGTAACCATGGCAACACCATTCAACGAATTTAAAAACCGATGCACTATTCTATGTATCTTAGTGTAGCCTACTTGTGTGCCAAGTTATATTGAAATCAGACCAAAACTGTAGAAGGAGTAGCGTTTTTAAGGAATTTCACAGAAAAAACCAATTTTTAGTAGCCATGGCAACACCGTTCATCGAAATCAAAAACCGATGCACTATTCTATGTATCTTAGTGTAGTCTACTTGTGTGCCAAGTTATATTGAGATCAGACCAAAACTGTAGAAGGAGTAGCGTTTTAAAGGAATTTCACAGAAAATTCTATTTTTAGTAACCATGGCAACACCGTTCATCGAAATTAAAAAACGATGCTCTATTCTATGTATCTTAGTGTAGTCTACTTGTGTGCCAAGTTATATTGAAATCAGACTAAAATTGTAGGAGGAGTAGCGTTTTGAAAAATTGTTTACAGACAGACGGACAGACAGACGGACAGACAGACAGACAGACAGACAGACAGACGGACGGACGCCGGACGCATTACTATCGCATAAGCTCTTCTGGTCTCTGACCAGTAGAGCTAAAAATCCTGTCCCACTCGTGAAATAAATTCCATATACAACTACAAAACATTGATTATCCTCTATTTATTATTTTATTTTTTGTAATCATAATTTAGCTAAAAGCCTAAAACGGACTAGAAGTATCTGTTTTCATTGTTTTTACAACAGTCAAGAAAGTAGTTCTGATAGAAAAATTCATCGATGTGTAAACTTTTTCTTGAATTTGTTCTCGTACAATCAAAACACAGGGAATCAATAAATAAAATTAAGATTGGAATTATTCATTATTGCAAAAAATGTATAGGTCGCCATATTAGTTAGGTTAGGAGACATAAATATACAGGATATTTGACAACATAAAAAATATACCGTTTTATTTAAATATTATGATAAAAATTATTTAAAAATTTGTTCAAATGCATAATTCTGAAGCTGGAATTTCCAATATGCTTGCTACTTCTAAGATAATTATGAATTGTGAATTCCAGGGAAATTATTTTACACAAGAAGATATAGAAAATGCCTGAATGAAGATACCTGAAAAGGAGTTAATGATAATTTTACTTAATGTGCATCGTCTTTCTTAAGAAAAATTTGGTAAATTTGTTTTGATTACTTTTTTATCTATTTATCGTTTATTTATATTTTAGCACATGACTTAAGAAATGAATGTAATAATTTTTTCTTTGATCGATGTATCAAAGAAAAATTTGGACGGAAAACTTCATCAATGCGCGTAGCGCATTGATGAAAAAGTTTTCCGTCCAAATTTTTCTTTGATACATCGATCAAAGAAAAAATTATTACATTCATTTCTTATCATTTAATTAAGATTTTAAATTAATAAAATGAAAGTTTCTTTCACATTTCTATTAAATTTATGCATCAAAAACAGTGCGCACGAATACATCACCATAACGTTAACGTTGCTGAAAATTCAAAATGGCTCTAACCATGCTAACGAAAAACGTTCTCAAATATTGTCGTGTGATTACCAACAGTCTCCAAAATAATTTACAGTTCTTTAACACAAAAAACTTACCTGTTGTGTTATCCCTCTGTGTATATTTTCCCCGGTAAGTTATCTAAGTTCGTAAATGTAAAGGGAAGCTACTCAAATATCCAAATAGTTCTAGGTCACAGAAATTTTGGATTTCATTTGCGCATCTTTTCATTTGAATTTCAAACCAAATATATAATTATATACATATCACAACCTGTCAATGCTGTAAAACCTGAAAGAGTCTGCTGCCGATAGTTCAAGATTAAAGAATTCCATCCTCAATTCATGCAGTGTCGTTTTTCTCGATCACTCGTTTCCCACGATTTAACAGATTTTCGGTTTTCCCCGCTTTGGTAGCATAATAAAACTTTTTTTCAGAGTTCTATTGTTTCATACCAGATATCTCAAAGTCAAACATTTAAGAAAAGTATGCCGATTAAACGATTTCTTCCCATCTTTCCCGTAGGCCTAACTGTATTGTCGTCATGCAGACGAATTTAATTTGTTTAGCAAAGGGGGATAATTCAAAATGAAACGAAAGTAGAAAATAAGCCAGGAACCTAACGGACAGGTTCCGAAATTCAGGAAAATATTTATTAAAGCAAAGGTATTTGATTATTCCTTCAAAAAGTAACCTGGAAGCGGGGAATATACATGTACCGACTGTCAAAGTAGTTTCGGCTGCTCAGTGCAACCGAACTCTAGATTTTATTGATGCAGTTATCAAAAGCATTTTTTATCCAATCAGAATCAAGTATTTTATAGAAATTAAATGATATGATAATACAATAGAATAGTTTCAATGCAAGAAAAAGATCGGAGGCATTCCGAATAAATCGTTTATATTGCTTTCACCGTTCACTTTGCGCTTGCGTTTGCGCTCCATTTGCGTTCTGCGTTCGCTCATAAACTTGCGTTCAGCGTTCACACATCATTCATCCTGCGTTCGTTCACCGTTCAAGTGGGAAAGTAGAACGTTTTAGGGACTATATCTATACGTTGGAATTTTGGAAACCCCAGACACTGGAAGCCTTATCCAAAACACGTACTGAAAAGTTTTTCATTAGCATTAAATCAAACTATATATTTACATTTCCAATGTCTTTTTCTGAGATAAAATTACCAGAAAGCTCTTGACTTAGTTTTATTAAAATATAAAATATTGAAATAGAAATTTATTTATTCTTTTCTATAAGGTTTTCTAGGATTGATATGTTTGCAATGGTCACTGAACTACAAGTGTGAAAAGAAAAAGAGAAACAGTGTGAAGATACCACCTGAAAACAGAAATAAAAGAGCTTAAAGATCAACAGAAATCTGAAAATGAAAGGCCAACATCTTGAGTTGATGAAGTACTAAGAATGCAGGGAAAATTACGAAATGTATTCAAATATTACACTGGGATCGCCTACATTAGATTCGCAGGTCTTCTGGTATTTTTTGGACCTGATCAATCCACGATAAAATATGAAAAGGGTCCAAAAATATCAGGAAATTGTCAATGCAAGATGGGCTGTTTTTCACATTATGTAGACTTAGACATAATTTTGGTATAAAAGATCTATCTGTAAGGTTAAAACTATCACTA
This sequence comes from Saccostrea cuccullata, assembly GCF_032062105.1. Taxonomy (NCBI): domain Eukaryota; kingdom Metazoa; phylum Mollusca; class Bivalvia; order Ostreida; family Ostreidae; genus Saccostrea; species Saccostrea cuccullata. The sequence goes on from NW_026937233.1 coordinate 34,406, forward strand.
TCGTCATCGGGAATTCTATTCAATACTTGGATTTGACATATGTACTTAAAGTTGGGGCAACTTTGTATTTGACAACATCATGATATTATGCAAAGTAAGCGTTACAGTGATTACAAATAACAGCTTTTTAAAAAGCTTGCCTGACTAAATCAATCAACATCAGCTTGCATGAGGAGTGATAAACCTTTTGAGCAAAATTTTTGTTTTTGAGAACCTTGCAGAAATGAAATCTTGATTTTATTAAACTTTAAGAAGAATCATCTCTACACTACATACTAAAGAGTTGGTATTCTGTGGCGGTTTTCTGAAAGTGGAGTGATCTGCCCTTGGATCTGAATTAATATGATGTCGACCTTCTTTGTAACACCTATTATAAAATCTGTTACCAACTCATGCATTGTAAACATTCTAAAAGATGGATAAAATTAAATAAATATTTTCTCGGCTGAAGTAAACAGTAGTAATGTATGTTCATTTATTTTTTTCTTACGGGGGGGGGGGGGGGGGGGGGTAGTCCCACTATCATATATTTACAGGGTTCTCCATCATTTGAAATGTTACTGTGTTGCAGAGTTTACGCGAAGCACTCAAATTTCGCGATATTTTCGCGATCAAATTCGCAACTGAATCACTATTCATTATAATTACAAAAGGATACATACACACAATTATTTAAAAATCGCTAATACGTTATACAAATGTAATGGTCGTACATATTGATAAAAGTAAAAACGCGTTTTGAAAGCAGAGGAAATTCTGACCAATACCGTCAAACTACTTAACATTTTTGTAAAAAATGCTGTGATTATTTATCAGTTTTCTTGATCGAGTTATGGCATTACAAAAAAAAAAGAAACTTCAGAACAGTAAAATATTTTAAAGAGTTCCTTGAACATTTTTTAAAATTTTAAGCAATGTATTTACATCAATTAAATGACTTCGGTACGATGTTATGTTTGACTTACAGTGCCAATATAATTCTAGAGCCGTAGCTCTAAAGAAGACATAATTATTTAAATACATGTATTATTTTTTTCAAATAATACCATGCATTTTATAGCAACTACCAATTAACCGTTACATGGAAGTGTGAAAACAAATTATTTGTCTTTGTTCCGTCATGCGTAAAGTCAGGCGAAGGTCAAGCAGATAATTGATTATGCAAGGTGAAGCCCTAGTAATTAAGTGCTCTAACTTTTAAAATTGAAAGACGGTAGAACAGTTTCAGTAAGAGGGAAGAACAACGAACTCTAACTTTTGATTCCCGCCTACATTTTGCACCCATTAAATTCAATTTTAATGGCAATTTGGCCATTAAATCTTTGTTTAATACAAAGAACAGTTCTATGGTAATTGATTAATCATTTTATTTCCAGCGCTAGATAGTAAATTATCATAAATTCCAGCTCTTGAAAAAAGGGGGGTGGGCGATATTTTCTGGTGAAAGCGAACTTTCAAGAATTACCATATTTTGAAATAGTCTTAAATATCATAAAATGTATCTCATATCTTTTCTTATGTTTTACGCAAATAAATAAAACATATATAAATAAATAAAATACAATTATTTAGTTGTAAATAGCTTTGAAATTGATGAAAAATCTGCATTTTTTCCGTTTTTTGTCTATAAACATATGTTCCCCCCCGTGAAACACAAAAAGCTTTGGCATAAATTTGTTAAATGACAGTCCATATTACCTGTAAAAAGGAATTTTTGTTTCACGGGGGGGGGGAAGATGTTTTAAAAATATTTTCCGTTTTCTAAAGTGAAAAACACAAGTTTGACCAAAATTATAGAGTTATCTCTCTTCGGTATCCCAAATAAGTAACGCTTTATGAAAATTCATTTAAATATCTAAAAAAATTTCGAAAATCATTCGAAAATGGTAACTTTTGAGAATTGACTTAGAGGTAGGCGGGAGAACAATACTATCGTTCGTGGTTCTTTGTGTGTTTATATTTATAGATCTTACTGTGTCGGCAAAATTTTTACTGTGTCGCTAGCATAAAATTTGAATCGTTATTGTGTCGGAGAAAATTTTACTGTGTCGGGAGCAACACAGTAAAACAGCTCATGGAGAACCCTGATTGAGAATGAAATAAGTAAATTCACTACTTAGAACTGTGTGGAATGAAAAATCCAAGATTTTGCACTTGTTTCTTATTTATTGTGTGCATCTAAACAGAGACATATAATAGATCATGCATCTGGAGACCATGACTTTGTTGAAATGCGTTATTTATTATTATTGGACTAGTCCATTTATGGAATAAACCAACCCCAGGATCGGGAGACAAATTAGATAAATCATTTCTTTAGTGTTGCATGTCCGTATACTGATTTACCCACCTCTGTTGATTTTTCCGTGAAATCCTGGCTTACGATTGGTTGAAGTCTGTCACGTGTTACTTATACCCAGTCAGTTGTAAATCTATACCCGGTCAGTTGTAATCTATGCCCAGTCGATGTATTACGTCACAAATACAGCGTGACGTCATAATAGGCACCGTATAAGCGTAACAGGAAGCATGTAGCAGAGAATCACATCAATAAACCACAGATTTTACGTAAATATTTCATCGGTGGGGTAAATTCGTTACATACCGGTAGTCTTTTAGTGACAGGGTACGGTCCCGCCTCGCCAGGTATGAAATTTACTAACCAGGTATCATCCCGTACCATGTCATTAAAAGACTATGCAACTAATTATACTATACGACATGTTTAAAAAAATGAGATAAACATTCATTTGTAGATAGGATGTCTGAAGCATTAGAAGGAGGTTAAAAGGAAATAAGTCAACTACTACTTTAAAGGCATTTATTGGTTGTGATTCAAATGGTTCAGTGATTTTTGCAACCAGTATGCATTTCAGATTAAGAAATATGTGAACAGTCTGGGTTTTATTATGTTCTTGAAACAATGCAGTCAAAGGGTTATGTTAAAGATGATGATGCTATCATGCCTGACAAAGGTGCCTAACGTCACCTTGTTAAAAACAAGATTTTCGTGATAAATAGGAAAAGATTTGGGAAATATATATACATATCCAGCTTTAAAGGAGCATTGAGACTCCGTTATCGCATTAATTTTAATTTACAAACTAAGTGAGTCCGGCGATTGATTTTTTCGCATCGACCTCCGGCATCTTGCAGCAACTTGTACGAAGTCATCCAAAATGAATATCTGAATATTATAGATATTTCCTTGGGTAAAGTAATTCAAACCCTTCTGTAAACCTTCATCTGATAATTTTTGAACTTTTGAGTAGGCACTTCACACAGAAATCGTATTGAATCGACTTTAAACTGTCGGTCGCCACCGAGGATGATGCAGCCAGCATCGCCATAATGTGGGACTTAGCAACAGTAGCTAAGGTGGGCGGAGCTTCAGAAGACAAGTCGGAACTTTGAACTAATTAGACCCCCCGAATGATTTTGATAGAAATTTCAGTAGTTATGTTAAGCACGAAAATATAATGGTTGCATGCCGTGTTATGTTGGGATCCCTTTTTCCAATATGTACTATTGCAGTTGTACTTTTTCATGAAATTCATTGTTTTACTGAGATTCGTGAATTGGGCCTAATCAAGGATAGCCAATTTGATAATAAGTTGCCTTCGAAAACATTCCACTACACTTTACAAATCGAAGGATATAGTGGCGTCTACTGTGGACATATTTGTACCACTCAAAAACCTCTTTGTGTTGGAATGTTATATAAATCTATAACTAAATCTTGTAAAATCCTTATATCTCACCTGACTGAACGGTCAGTGAATGCTGGAATGCAGGTAGAGGGATGGGGCGTTTGGATTGACCCAGACGGTAAGACTATTATCATTCTTGGTATTATAGATGTAGAAGTAAACTATGCAAGTCAAGAATTATGAAGATGGTTGTTATTTATCCCCCTTAAATAATAAACGATATCTAAAAGGATTCTGAATACTTACATATTTCCAAAGAGAATATTGTTTACAGTTACTAATAATTATTAAGTTCTTTTTGCCATTTTTAAAGCAGCTTTAAGCTTTTAGTCATCTGGCTTTTTTTAATTTCAACTTCAAATACATTTATAAACATTTAAATGAAATCGGTAATAAAACTTATAACAAATACGCTGCGAAATTTCTCTTTCAGGATTTTTGGGATATTCACTTTTTTCTTTATGAATAGATTTCTATTAAGATGGCCAATTAGGTATCAGAAGTATTGAACGTATGAAAATTTAAATATTATTGGATATACTTATCACCGTCTCTACTGTTCCGGAACATAATATACTTGTAAGCATTGAATTAAACACAGGAGATACTTTAGTCCCGATGCCGTATTAAAACGCTGAACATTTACTCTGGAGACTAGAATACAGTATATTATTATACTGCCACTTGTAAAGCGGGATGGTATATTGAAATTTGGATGTCTGTACGTCCGTCTTTTACGCCTTGGGGTACCTATCTCTTGTCAACTCCTCATCTCATACCACTGAATGAATTTTGATGAAACTTTTATGGAATCTTTGTTTCATAATGCCATAGTGACCTCCTATTTTATTTTCTGATCCGACATATATTTTCGGTTTCCCATAGAAAAGCATGGACTGGACACTGTCATTAGATTCATATGGGAGGCAGGGTATAATTAAGTGAGCTCATTGATTACTGTACCTTTATTTTTTTTCCTTTTACAATTTACGAAAAAAATTACAACATTTATTAATCTGTTTTCAGCATGTTCATCTGGGTGGTTTCCATTTGCAGGGCATTGTTACCATCTCTATACAGCGCGTGCTCCCTTTGATGAGGCAGTGGTAAGCATTTAATAATGAGGACATTCAAAGCTCTATTTCATGTTAAAGAGTCCGCGTTTGCCTCGTTTCTGAAACCAAATATCAGGAAAAAAACAAATCAGGAGATCTTAAATTTATCATTCTCATAGAAACTTTATTTCAACCACTTTCCTTTATGGTATGTCTCCACTTAGTCATATTACATGTGCATTTATTTTAAGCTTTTCATTTCTTGATTCTCCTAAAAAAATAAAATATTGATTTTTTACCTAAAGATTAATTTACTGATTTTACGTCCCATTCGATAATTTTTCACTCATATACGTCCGCATATACCTTTTAGTTTATTTCTCAGGTCCGTTGAACAGTGATGGGATCTTTATCTTGTAAATGCCTATACGGGATCTCCGTTTTAAGGCAGAATCCGAAGGACGCGCTGCTTTTGTTTCAAGTGTCGATCGTATGGCGAAGGAACAGTTGCTACCCATTTTTTTTCGATTTAGGTCCGTCGCTGTCGAGATTTAAACTCGCAACCTCCCAATCACCAAGCGAGCGCTCTAATGACTCAATTACCGTGAATGGTCTCTACTAAAAAGAAAGTGAATAAATAATATTTCAAATATCGTCATATTCTTTTCTTAAAAGTAAGTTTTACTTTTTTGGTCCGTGTGTTTTTTTTTTTGCAAACAGGTAGCTAGGATTTATTTTTAAAGAAAATTTGACACTAGACATGACAGTGTTACCATTTTGTAGAAAAATTGGTTCAAGTTACACCCATTCCTCTATCAATCTTCACGATTGATTGATTGATTGATCACTCATATAGTCATCACAAAGTTTTTTTTTAAATTATGACTCTTGGAGACCAGCAAGTCTTCATTAGACCAAAAGATAAAAATTTTGAAGATAACTTTTATTTGAAATATCAACTTTAATCTCTCAGATTCGGTGTCAGACAGAAGGGGCGTATTTAGTTGAGGTTGACTCAGTGGAGGAGAACATGTGGATAACAGAAGAATTCGGTGGTATGTTATCAACGATATCTTTCAATTAGTTCCATTTTTTTATCCACCGGTTTTCGCTGAAAAATTGGAATATTATCTTGTTTTTTCTTTTCTTCGATATGTTTTCACGTCCTTGTATTTTTCAATAAAGTTTTCGTAAATGTACCCAACATGTACTCATTTATGAAATGATTTTGTTTAAAACACTCTAATTGTACTAATAAGTATTCTAAAGTTGATATTTAAAATGTCCTTGAGTTTCTGACTGGAAAAACCTGATTAATCTTTGGAGATCTTTTGGAAAGTTATAAAGACGACATATGGATGTACAATTTTCCAGTGAGATTTGGATAAAAAATATTTTTTTTCAGACACGTGTCCTTTTTTGTCTTTTTTTAATAATTTAAGATTATGCTTGGATATGGCTTGGATTTAATGACCGAGAAATGGAAGGGACCTTTAAATGGACTCGTCCAGGAAGTCACGTGGTCTTCACGAATTGGAGACCTGGCGAGCCTAGCAATTCCCAGTCTGACGATTGCGCGGGACTTTCAAAAACAGGAGTTTGGAATGACATGAGTTGTACAATCGCTTTTCGGTTTATCTGTGAGAAGGACAAACTGAGAGTTTAATAAAACGGAACAAAGGATGAGAAATACGTGTATATTTTTTTTTTCATTTATAAAGTGTACACTGAAATTATACTAATTATACTAAAAAAATGACTAGCAAAAAGTCGTAGAAAGGGAAGAATTTTTTATTCTTTTTCCCTACATATAATTGAATTTCTTTTTCTTTTCTAGTAAAATGCAAACATTTCATGATCATGCATTATTTGTAAAATACGGAACACACATTTAAAGTTGTATAATTCCGATCTTAATTTATTGATTTATCACGATTGAAAAACCTTTTTTTGGGTGCCGCTTTTGCGTCTGACGACGTAATTTCAGCACACTCAACTCTAATATCACCTTGAAAATTACGATAACAGACCCCTGCCTTTGGTGTCATTAAGTACAATTCTCTGTCATCCTTCGACTTTCAGTAAGGTGTGGCAATCTCGACGCTATGTAATAAGTGACTCTCAAATGGCGACATAGATTCTCATTCTTTAAGAAATTAATAACATCAGCAACTTTAAATTGTTGCTGACAAAAATGACAACTCAAGTCCCACATCTTTGCTGTACGAAACGCTATTATGGGATCCTTGCTACGCTTGTAGACATTCGCCCGAAATTTTATCCCATGTATATTTCAAAAGTGGATGAAAGGCTGTTTAGATTTCCTACGCTTATTATGTAACGTCGAGAATGTCACGCCTTATTAAAAATTCAAGGATAACAGAGAATTGTACAATGTTTTAAAAATTGGCACATTACTTTGGTAATGTCAGGTTTTCATTGATTTTATTTTTTGATTTAAGTCCTTAATATTAACAGAGAAACAATTGACATACGTGAACAAGAGTGAGCTATTGATCATTAATAATACCCCTGATCCGATGTGAATGTACACAATCATGTTAATATACTCAGGTTCCTTTATGGACAGACATACAAATAAAGAGGACGTTGACATTGGATTTGAACGAAAAAAAATGAAACCCGCCATATGACATTTCTGCTAAAAGAGTGAGCTAAAATTTCAATTATCTGTAATGAGTAGTTACTGAGAAAACAGTGAAGAAAATTTGTTACATGTATTAATGGTACAGAAAGTCGCACGGATAAACAGGAAGTAGTCATCGAATTTGAACAAAAATAAGTCCAATATTGCATGCAACAGCAGAGAATTTGCAAAAATTACAAGCATCTGCTATAAGTAGTTTCGGATAAAACTGCGACCAAAAAGTTGTTACGGACAGACAAAAGGACGGACAGACAGGCAGACACACAAGGGTAAAACCGCATACCCCTCTCTCCTTCGGATATTCTGGGTTTCATTGGTGTGTCAACAGAGCATAATCGGCCTTCTTATAATCGTCAATATAATTACCCTGAAAATATTTGTTTAAAGATTCCTAATTCTAAGGAACATTATTGCTATGCAAAATTTTTTCAGCATTTGTTGAATGTTTACAGCTTAAAACATTACTTATCAACGGCTTTTGAGGACACTCTCGTGTATTAAGGAATTATGTGTATTATACTAACTTCCAGTTGGTGTTCACAGGGTGTCTTCTTGTCTCATTCGGCCTTATTCACTTCCTGACCTTTCCCGTAGCGATGAAGGTCTTTAAAAAAGAAAATACCATTTTTTCCAATAATTCAAGGGTTCTTCGAGGGTTGTCCGGTAAAATCAAGTTGTCTAGGTCGAAAAGAAATCATCACTGCCTTCTGAAATTTTCACTACTTTTAGTACATATATTATGAATATACACAGAAAATTTCAAATAGATATATACATAAATAAACAGATGAAATATTTATATATAGTAAATAAAATCGTTTTCCATTGTTATTCTATTTCTAACATTTCAATTCATCTTTCTGCCACAGTATTTATTGATATTCATATTATTTGAATTTTTATTTAAGAAAACAATTCTTTTCACAATAGATCTTCCATAAAGCCCTTTATGCTTATTAATTAGTATTACTAGTATGTAAGAGTATGATGTGTTCTAAATTATGACTCTAAATTTTGGCAAGAGTTACCTCCCTCTGTTTTTAATTAATAAAAAATCAATTTAAAAATTTTTGTCCGGTAAAAAAATTGTTTTCCATTGTTATTCTATTTCTAACATTTCAATGCATCTTTTTACCACTGTATTTATTGATATTCATATTATTTGAATTTTTATTCAAGAAAAAAAAAACTCTTCCCCATAGACTACAATGTAATCTTTGTTACATATGTAATTATCTTCGGCTTAATTAATTTAATTTTTGAAACTTTCTCGCGGGCATTCCTTTTCTACTATGAAATGCTTTAATTTGATATCAGAGTATTGTGAAGGACATTTAAGAGTAGAGAATTTGGTCTTATTAGGGATGGGAATTCTAAAATCGATTTCGCATATTATGAATTAAATTTTAATTTACCGTTCAAGAGTTCTCTTAGATTCTCTTAAGTTCTTTGTTTAGTAAGACGCTTTCATACGACTTGTACATAACGTTTTATTTTTTAATTATGGCTTCATGGTCAAATTCTGATTTTTCTCTACTTGCCGTATTAATGACATTTTTTCTCTCAGTAATTCAAAGACTTGTTACGATATCATCTTAAATGGAGGAAATGAATAATTTATCTTGAATGAAACTAAGACCCAGACTAATAAAACATCGATACTTACTTGTATTTTACCATACTTTTTGATTACATTGAAAAAAAAGAAACATTTTTCTACTGTGGATTTGTAATTGAAAATCCCATCAACCCAACAACACTCTCCTTAATTTATATGAAGAAAAAATTGAAGTTTTAATAGGCTGTAGCTTAGTCTTATCATTCATTAAAAACTGGAAAGTAAATTTACATTTCAATATGCAAACTAATTTTGAACGCCTTTACATCCATAATATACTTTTTGGGACTTGGAATCGTCTCTTAAAGGCATTTTTTAATTAATTAAGTGTCTCAATGCATGGTTAAGAAGAAAAAGAAAGGTCTGTTTTTTTTTTTTTATGTGATTTCAATTTTGAAATATCAAAATTGAAAAACTTTACATTTAACGTTACACAAAAGTAGAGTGCGATGCATGAACATCTGTTTTTTTTTTATTTATGGACTTTACTGAAATAATTTTTTTTTGGTAAAATTCTTTCAAAAGCCTATAAATATTGTGATGAACTTCGCTATAAAGGAACAAAACTAATGCACTCATATTTGTTTTCTTTCACGTACAAGTGCTTTTTTGTCTCTCCTTTGTTATATACCCTAGTAAAAGTACAGTCTCTTCAGATATTTTTTAACGCTTTAATATTTTTTAAAAATCTTTATCATCAATAAAACCCGAAATTGTTTTTATGAAATTAAAATTTGTCGTTCTATTTGATTTTGTTTTTGTGTCTTCTTTACATGAAACCCTTTAAATCATAGTTCTATAAAATTGATAGATAAAGGAAAACGGGCTATTTTTTACGCTTTATGATATAAGTGTGTTTAATTATTTCGTGCACTCAGACCTCATTGGTTAGATAATTATCTACTCAACAACATTTTGATAACACAATGTAGGTGGTAATTGCACCACACGAGCTTTTCTTGTATGCATTGCTATTGAGATTGAGAACATGATTATAATTATAAAAACTTCCCTTTAATTTAAAAACTTATTATTTAAAAATCAATCAGGGGCATCTTTTACAAGCAAAGTTCTATATTGTTAGGTTATGAATTTGTTGGATAATACTTTTTACAAAAGTCCGTTTATTCATTGTGTATTTACAAGGTGCCCGAAAATTAAAATCCTCATTATGAGATGTTTGTTATGAGTACTGTAATATTCATAAACATTGTCTACTCGGGACGATCTCCAACTCATTTTTTAAGTCAAACACAGAATACAGTCTTATTAAAAACTCAAAACATTCACTCAATACAATTGTCATATTCTACCAAGATGTAATATATAACATGACGTACGAATCTGGCAATCATGTTGAATCATTGCTGTCAGACAAATTTTCATTGATGTATGATTTAACTAAACAAGCGCCATGTTCTAATTGTTAAAATTAATTGTAATGGTCTAGGAGAGAAATAAGCATTATTATTAGGCAATCTCGATCAAAATATTAACATATTTTATGCATTTTATTCAAAGAACGTTTATGTAATACATCAGTACGTAGTTAGGTGTCTTCTAACTATTTCCCACTTTTTAAAAAGAAAAACTCAATCCCGCCTATTCCCATTTGCAAATAAGAATAGATGTTTTGATAGTTTATCTTTTGTTACAGTAATAAGACTAACTACATCCAAGCCTAAATTTACCTGTATTTTGTATATTAAGAGACAGAAAAATATAATAAATAGACTTATGAAATAAAAATACACCTGTAAGACGATGCACTTGCATTTCATTCAAATGAGAATATAAAAACATAGATTTATCGAGAAAATGCATTTAAAAAAAGTATTTAAGAAAATACATGTACATTACAAATTAAAAGGAGGAAATGATTCAATTTACTTTTTTTTCTTTCAAATATAAAGTAAATAGTAACATTAATAATTTAATAAAAAGCCAATATGACTGCCCCATGTTAATATTAATTGTTTATAGAGCAATAATTAATACAAAACATAATTTTATGTTTATACACTTATTAATTATTTATTTACACACTTAACCTTTTCATGCGTGATTTTTTAAAAAGTGGGAATTAGTAGAATATACCCGTAGCTATTACGTGTGATTAAAACAGTGTATAAACAGATAGAAAGCAAGAAAAATCACAACTAGAAATTCCGACTTCAGTGCTTACAGTCTGAAACTCGAAAGTATTAATATCATTTTAAAAATTGGCATAACAGGAACTGAACAAATTACGTAATTTATATGTTGCTTTTAATCTGTGTATATAAGTATGGATACACATATAGCAAAAGAGTTTTTTTTAAAAAAAATTATCCTTGGATAACAATTTTTGTCAAATGATAATGACGGATGGCGATACGCGATTTTGACAGATTCTTCTACGTTTGATATCAGTATACGCCTAATGTGGTTCAGTGCAGTCAAGCTATAAAACAGGACGAAGTCTGCAATATTAATCGACGGTAATTCTTCCCTGTGCGGTCTATATTCTTCTGTCATACACATTTATTAATCCTTAATCCTTTGTACCATTTCAATAACTTACAACAAATGCATTTGACGGACAGACATCTCAAACCTTGAGAAGTTGAAGACGTCGACAAGGTATTGAATTTTTTTTGTAAAATTATTTAACAACGCTATTTATCCATGTTAGCTAAGAGGAGAAAAAATCTTGTACTTAATTGACGTATGTCATCAACTCATCAAAGTCTTTTCTCCCTATTTTTCTCCCTCGTCAGCTCCGTTATATAAAGTGCTCTTTTAAAAATTGCCTCGGTTTTACGTCGTCTTTTAAAAGAGATGATAAAAAATATTCCACTTTTCTCCAAATGAATTGATAAAAATTCGTTTCACACACCACACGGATCAAGATTTACACTTTTTTATGGAAGACGGCAAATTTTATGGAATGTTCCTACTCATCGTTCTTAAACCGGAAAGCTCAATATTATACTGAGGATTTCACGCATAAAATGAAATTAACTTCCTTTACACCAAGATATTACTCGAGTGTAATTGAAGAGGGTATTTAAATACAACGTTTATAAAGTGGGGTAATTGGAAACTCGTGATTTATTAACGATCTCTAATTCATTAAACAGAAAATAAACTTGATTCTAAACCCATAGCTAGTATAAATTTGAACAGATACTAGGTGGACAATATTTTTTTTAAAATTGATTGAGCAAAATTAGCATTAATTGTGCCCGTTAATATTTTTATTAACTAATGTCTAAGAGAGATGGCAAATCCAATGTTTTGTTTCTACCTGTTTTAAGTTATTTATTCGCAATTTACATAACTTTAGTTCAGAGACTGAATTATTCAGTTTCCTTGTAGATGTATTACCAAACATAGAGAGGAAATATTCAAGAAATAAACAACGTTATTCAGTGAACATACGGTTATGAACAGTAGTTGTTCTGCTGGCATATTCCATGGTACGCGCAATTCTTTTTTAATTTAAAAATTTATGTTTATTTTTTTTTGACAAATGATTAAAAGAGATTTTGTATAAAAGAAATAAGCTTTGTTACTTCTTCTTTTACTTTGCATAATATTTCCTAATTTTTTTGTTATTGATACAGACAAAGTTTGAAGGACTGTTTCCGATTTAAGTAAACAAACTTAAGTTGTGTGCACAGTGAGGCATTTCATTTTTAAAATAAAGATGCAATAATTCTTCAGACTGTAAATTATATTTACATATCATTGTTATGATTAAATAAAACGTTAAATTCACTTGATATATTGTTATGATATATTCAAAAATTTAAAACAAAATCACAAGAGTGTGCTTTAAATTTATAAAATTTCTAAGGAAAATGTAGGATTTTTCTTCCATATGAAAATATATATAACATCTTTAAAGCACCCGATCGATAGAAATGCTGGTCATTTTGAGTAAAAATAAAGGATAATTTACATTTGTTTCTTCATTGCTTATCTTGCATCAGACAAGCTGTTGGGCGTAGGTATAAGAACAATACATCACTTTTCAATAGAATAGGTTTCTCATATTGAAATTTTTCACAGATTTGATAATTTTTGCATAATATTTGAAAGGTTGACCTGTGTACTTAATATAAAAACATCCCTAATTTTTCTGAAAAAAATTGGTTTTAATTCCTGCCATCTCCTTATTGATTCAACAAAAGACAGTTAAAATTATTTATGAAATATCACAAATTGTAAATATCTTCTCATCCTATTTCCTTTTGAATATAAAAGAAAACTGTGGAACGAACTTTCTTAACACCCTTTATATATCAACATTTTTGCAAAATTTAAGAGACACATATGTATTGAATAAAAAATGTCGAAAAAAAAATTGGTGGAAGGGAAATTATTTTTCAAGATAGCTAGAAAAATCCCTGCTTATGTATTGTGTCTCAGTAATATATTTGACAATGTCAATATCGGTTTCTAATGGATACAGGCCCTTTTGAAAGCAGGTATTTGACAATTGTTAAATGTTCTAAACCAGTGAGGCTTGCATTTAGTGCATGTCATTGAGTCTTCATACTTACAAATGAATTATTATTTTCAAATGCCCTAATCTTTATCATCTTAATAAGCAAACCAATGACATTTGGAAAAAAAGAACTGTCATTTACCCATTATCTCTTTTGGTGTGCCAAAAATTTTGTACTGAAGGACGTTTTTTAAACAAAAACTGACAAGTTATACGATTCAACAACAAAAAGGCGTAATAGAAATGCATGTCATAAAAAGATTAAGCATTAATTGACTAGTCACCTTAGTCCAGTAAATTCTCAAAACTTCTCTTCACAATAAAAATTATCTCCAACAACTATGTTCACATCACTGCTAGATATAAGAATGTAAAACTTCTTTTATTTGTATGTCTAATCAAATTACAGGAAAGATTGCACGAGGTTTTTTTGTATCCACATGGGTAGTGATTAATCAAATGCCTACAAAATACTCCCCCCCCATTATATAAAAATAATCTAAATGAATGAAAAATATTTAAAATAACAAGGTCACAAGGTCATTGACCTTAGTGTCATTTGAAAGAGCTTAATTAGTGGAGTATGCATACCAAATATGAAGTCTCTATCTTTCATGGTTCAAAAGTTATGGTGAAGGTTAAAGTTCGGGACAAACAAACAGACAGACAGACAGACAGGCAGACAGACAGACAGGACAAAAACAATATACGCCCTGGATCTATCGATCCGGGCGCATAATAAAAACACTGTTGTAGGATATCGCCTTTAAAAAATCAAAATTTTTAAAGTTAGTATAGAAAAAAAGGAAGAAAAGTATCTTTAGCTTTGTCTTTCTCTTGATTTTATTCTTCTTTTTTTCAAAAATGCACGGGCTGTACACTACAGATATTCAAATTCTTATTTTTAACTAAAAGTTAACTGCAATAATAATAGCAGCGGGGTATTTAATAAACAGCTGTAAAATTCCTCTGATATTAATTTTAAATTAATTAACCAAGTCCATTTCTCTATTTACATTAACGAGAACATAAAAATACAGCTACATGACAATGCAAAGTAAGAGAGAGAAATAAAAATCACTTCGATCTCTATCAATTGTAAATGAGAAAAATAATTATATGGAAATGAATTGAAGGCAGCAAAGAAAAAAAAAGGAAATATCAAATAAAAATTTACATCTTAAGTCTAAATATTACAAGATATAGGTAATAAGAAACATTCAATTTCAATACAGTTCAAGGTGAACTCGTGCGTTATTCAACGAAGGGGGTGGGATATTAAAAGTTAATTCTTTAGTAAGGGGTGGATATTTCACGTGAATTTTACTATAAAGAGGGTCCGTGTTTGTCAATCTTCCACTCGGCCCTAGCGACACACAGAGATGCGTGGTTATTTCTGCCTGCTAGTTGTATTACTGGTGTTGGTCTCCTTGACATTCATAGATGGCAAAGACAAAGACAAATGTATGTATTGTTTCAATTTTATAACTATCATATTTTATATATCGACACATCTACATGTAATTTACAACTTTAAATATCATTTTTTGTTACATATTTCCATTTTTATGAAACCATTCCTTTTTATATGTTTTTTTTTAAATATATATAATCAAAAAGTTTTTACAAAACAACGATATGTAAGTGAATATTTATTAAACTGAATAAACTTACATCGTCAGTTCGTGTTTTTAAAATTTTTTTTACAAAGAAATATGACAACAAAAAGGGAATTAAAAATGAAATAAAAATTAAATTCTGATTAAAGTGATTGCGATGATAATTATTTTGTATATAAAAGATTAATTATAAATCAATTATCACCTTGCAGAATAAGTGACTGAATAAACATGGTTAAATCAGGTCAAGTTGCAATTACACATAGCCACTTGAGGTATCAAGGGTGAATTTCAATAGAATATGTGTGCAATTTTTTCGAGAGATCATTCGAGAGATCGAGAAATCAAGAGTAAATTTGCTTAGTTATATAGGGAAAAAATTTCACTTCGAGCGATCAAGAACTTCGAGAGATCGAAGTTCGAGCCATCAAGAGTTACCTGTGGTTTTTATGTAAATTCAAAAAAGGAAAGTGTTACTTTTACAAAGAAATATGACAATAAAAATGGAATTAAAAATTTTCTGATTAAAAATTTAAATATGGAATGTATTTTTTATTTATTGGAAATAAAGAATAGTATTTCCAAAACTTTTGCGCGCGTTCTCAAGAAATTGTCTGGTTTGACGAACTCAAAATTCACACTTATTAACAACATCTGAATTTAAAATGTACATAAACCTTATTTAATAACAGATGTTGAAAGAAAAATATTAGAAAGTCGTCTGGAGATCGAAAGCATTTAATTATAAGTTGGTGATGAAACTGAAATTCAAAACTTAAAAATAAACTATAAATTCAGTACATGTTTACCTTAAATAAAGTTTTCTCAGCTGTGTAAATTAATTGATTTTTCTTGAAGATAATGAAACATGATAAAATGAACTATTAGGTTATACAGATTTTTAAGAAATCTGCGTCCTTTGTAAAATGAATTATTTCTTAGCATCATACATTTACTAAAATTAATATAAACGACGGACTTGTGGATTTCAAATTCAAACCTTGTTATATATTTCTTTACAAAAATATATCAATGGTTCAGAAATTATTTAGTAAGTGATGAAAAACTAAATATTTTATTTGAGTGACAATATTAAATACCTCTTGAAATTTAACACAAATTTATATTTAAATGAAAATTCCTTTTCTTTTCATGGCTCATTCCTTTTAACGCATTGATAAAACGGTGACGTTGTTATTTGAAAAAAAAATGCATTTGTCTCTAAAATGAATCATTTTCTTCTTTTGATACTGAACAATTTTTAATGAATAATTAATGTTGTTTTTCATTCTTTATATCTCTTCTTGATCTTTGCGTACAAAACTATGCATTTAAATTGACGATTTGAAAACGAAACGATATGTAGTTTTAAAGTTTAATATTAATTTTGCATCGATTTTTTTATAATTGGACCAGAAATGGAAGATTCAGTTTACATTTAATGTAACAACTGACATGTTCGTGCCAGCATCGGAACTGATATTATAAACTTAAGTTTTTATCGATACTAACATGACTAGAAAACTATTCGAAATAAGCATATTCGGGTGAAGGTCCAAATGGCAAATAGTTGGGGAAAAAAATGAAGAATTTTCATGCAAAAACCAGGTTTCCGCAGTATTTATAACAAAAATATGCGCCGATACCTGTCGCGATTAAGATTGATATTTTGAATCGATTGTATATACACAGCATCCAGGCAGAAGGAAAGGAACAAACTGAAGGAGCAGAAGAGATTGGAGAGATATGAGGAAACCAGGGCAAGTGTTCAATACTGTCAGATTGTCCTCTGATGTATTTTATATTTCTTATATTCGATAAAAGTTCTGCTGATCGAGAGTTTGAATTTTTTTCTTCAGAAAGAAGATAGGAAAGCAAAGAGAAATGGACGTAAGAGACTTAGGGCAGACAAGATGGACGACAAGGTCTTTCATTTCTTTACAATATTTTCAAAATCTGCTTCGTTATCTCCATATATTTCATGGTAAAAGTTTGAAAACTTTAAAGTTCATTAAATGTTTTTCATTTAAAATGTTGGAAACACCAAAAATTAAGAAAGGGTAAAGTTTTGTTTAAAATGCGAGGAAGAAAACACAACAATTAAAAAAAAAATGTTGCAGTGCATGTCTTAAATCATCTAACCGGCAAGAAGGTTATTTAAGGACCTTATGTTGACACCATGGCATTCGAAAATCCCATTGTCTTATAAAAGTTATATTATCTTAAATAAGCTTGTGCCCATTATGCAAATGTGCAATGCAGATTCATGAATAGCACTGTTAATATTCCTGCGTATTATGGCCCTTAAATACTCAGTAAATGTCAAAAAAAATTTCACAAAATATGTCCATTTACCATTGATTATTATACACGTAGTTACTCAGCATTCAAGGATAAATAACACACACAATTTTACTTATGAAATTAGTAGTATTTTTCATAGATTAACATTTTAATTGGTAACCTTAATAATGTTTACCTAATATAATGAGAGAATTGTACAACAATTTGTCATAAGGTTAAAAATTTGTGCAAAATTTTGTATGGAATTATATAGAAAGCAAAACAAATTCTCATATCTAAGCATCAAGAAAAGCCTACAATATCTTTATATTTCAGGGATTTATAATTTATGTCGTTTCAAATCAAAATCAGTCAAATAATATATATCAATCCATGCATCAATTTTTTTGTGTGTTTAGTACCCTTACGGTCTGTGTTTTTAAGGTCTGTGTCATGAACTAGAAAAGGTCTTTAAACTAACATATTTTTTTTTTTATATTTTCTAGGACCTGGATCCCAATGATCCTGATTTGCAGATGGTTCTAAGCTTTGGAGTAGGAGTGGATGGGAATATCAGAACTGTAAGTCGATTGATCGTGTTGCAATACATTCAGACATGTTTTTAAGAAAACGTAACATAAAAAATATCCCAGGAAAACTAATAATGATGTAAATAATATTGAGTGGATATTTCAGCCAAAAGGGACTCATTCCGAGAATTCGACGAGACTTTTAGAAGAGAGTCTGGATCGAACTGTGGAGACGGAGGTAGAGTCCGAAAAGGAGGGCAAACCGGGAAAACAGGTACTTGTATATCTATCTAAACCTTCCGGAAATGTAGGTTGTTCTTCTTGTGCATTTAACTGAAAATCCTCAAATAGTGGTAAAAACATGTATTTGCTCTACATGGATTTAATATTGCACTGGCAAAGTCAAGTACTTCTACAACCAAATTTGCCTATATTCCAAATCAAAATTCAAAAATAACGTTAGAGTGATACTTAACTTTTTTCATTTTCTTTGATTCATATACATGTTATACTCTTAAATGATTTGGGCATTAAACTCTTGTATTTTATCTGCCGAATGATTTGAAATGCATGTATACTAGTATTATGT
Source organism: Saccostrea cuccullata (assembly GCF_032062105.1). Lineage (NCBI taxonomy): Eukaryota > Metazoa > Mollusca > Bivalvia > Ostreida > Ostreidae > Saccostrea > Saccostrea cuccullata. The sequence continues at coordinate 52,973 of NW_026937233.1, forward strand.
AGAATTTGTCATCTGGACTAATGTAATATGTTATTTATTGTATGCTTTATTTTTCCAGAGACGAAAAAGGAATTTCGGTCCGGGTTCCACAAACTGGCCTAAAGGTGTCGTCCCCTACATCTTTGATGATAATTTAGGTCAGTTTTAATTAATTTTACAAACGACACCAAATTGAAAACGAAATGTAAACAAACAGAAGCTGACGACAGTTCTCATTGTAACATAATCTAAATTTTAATTATTGGAATAGCATTTCTCTTTGTATATCTTACAGTGGCCAACAGAGCGCCATTTCTAGAAGCTATTGAAATATTCAATCAGCTAACCTGTATTAGATTTAAGCCATCATCCTCGTCAGTAGCGGCGGAAGTCGGACACACGGGATACGTCCGTGTTTTGAAGTATGCATCCTCCTCGAAGACTGTACGAAACAAATTAAAGAAATGTCCTGTTGCTAACTGAAGAATATAAAAGGAATTTAAAACAAAAATATCTACAATCAAAACGTTCCTGAAATGTTTTTGTTGAACTGAACAACCGTTCACAAAAGATTTGAGAATAAAAATATTTTAAAACACAAACTTTTTAACATCCTTGTCATTTTTAAAGGTAGCAGAATAAGGATTTCAAAAAAATGTTTAGAGGGACTGTTCTTTGTCATGACATAAACTGGTTCTTTTTACTTTAACAGTGGAGGTGGCTGCAGTTCGGGAGTTGGTTTCCATGGTAACGAGGAACATCATATAACCCTAGCAGAACCCGGATGTGGATCAGTAAGTAGTGTTTGGATTTAGAATTTTAAATCACCTTTTATTTTTGATAGAAATAAATTTAGACTATGATGAATCCATCCAATGTGCAAAATAAATTGAACCTGATATCGCAAAAAAAATTAACAATTATCATTTTTCCGTTCAAAATTAATCTTTCATACATTATATTGGATTAATTATAGGTCAGTATTGCTGTACATGAAATGCTGCATAGAATCGGACAGAGACACGAACAGTCCCGTAACGATCGGGATCGATATGTCAAAATTATATGGGATAACATCGATCCCAACTACAAGAATAATTTCTACAGACGATTGACCTATAATCTTAACCCGTATGATGTAGGAAGCGTGATGCAGTACGGATACACGGTAATTTTTCCTCAATAATTTTTTATCTCTTGTTTTTTGTTAACATTAAATAAAGCAATAAAACACTGCTTTAATGAAAATACCTTTGTAAAATAAGGAAAGTACATGTCTATAAATAACTATAAATCTTGGTTTAATTCATTGAAAATTATTTGTTCATACATGTATACATGTAAAGTAAACTCTGATATATGTAAATTTGTGTCGAAAAAAATTGATTTCACTTCTTTTGTTTCAAGTCATTTGGCGGTGGAAAAAAGACTATAGAACTTAAGGATAAGAATCTGTACTTCCTAGAAGTTCCTGGGAACCAGGTCTTGTCTTTCTACGATTTAAAAGATCTGCTGGACCACTATGATTGTACAGGTAATGAAAAAAATAAAGTAGATTTAAATCAATTCTGGAAAAAAAATACCCTATCCCCTTTTGATAAAAACAAAAGCATAGACATGTTAAAATGAGACTTGTACCTTGGAATAATTTTACAATTTGTGAAACCTGTTCATTGACATCATTCTAAAACCCTTTAGAGAAAGGTTTTATTTATCACACCTTTAAATTTTTTGTTTAGCTCATTGCACCTCCCGTCCAGTCTGCCAGCATGGGGGATACGTGAACGTTACCTGTAGTTGTACCTGTCCGGAGGGGTTCACCGGAGACCTGTGTCAGACAGTCGTCACTGACTCAGGTAAATAATATAACAGGTGAATGTCAAATCTGTACAGGGAGCGTTTCCTGGAAGTGGTAATCATCCGCCATCAGACAATCTCAAAATCTCAGCTTTACATTATTTTTGGTCAATCACTGCTGTAGCTGAATTTATCCTTAATGGAGCTAAATACAGCCTTAATATCAGCAATAAAAAGTATTCTCCGATCTTCACTTGGCAAAGGTCTGTTGAACCCTTTTTCGTGTGGGAATTTCACTGGAAAAGGTTAATTAATACCACATTTTATAATTACTGAGCGCGGGAGCAAGGGATTCGGTTACTACAAAGTCTCCATAAATACATGTACAGTAAGTAGATTTCAAAAGTGTATCATAATTAAGATATTTAATATTTTTTGAAGATCATTATAATGGAAACTATTTTCTTGTTTGAACATAGCTCTCCTCTTTTTTTTTAGATTGTGGAGGGATTATTTCTTTGAAGGAAGCTTCCATTCTTGGTGAAAATAAAGATGTTTTTATAACATCCCCTAACTACCCTGGCCAAGCTGGACAAGGAAAAGTTTGTAGATGGGTTGTGAAGGTAAAACATTAACTTTGTCTTTGTTTTAAGTTTATCTGTAGATGCTCAAATGAGTTTTTCTGTCTGTCTTTTTTTTGTGGTCTGTGAAGTATTTAAATTTTCCGCCTTTCTCTCAAGAAGCACTCGATTTCAATCATTTTTTTCGTAAAGTATCTTAAAGTATTCTTTTTATTTGTGAAAAAGAATTAAAATATGTACAAATGGCAAGCCACCACACCTTCATCTTAGGAACGTTTATTATGATTAAGTTTCAAAGTTATACAGCAAAGTGATAAAATCTCCTCGATAATTGCCCGGCCAGGAAATGTAAAACTTAAGTTGAATAAGATATTGTTGCTTATAGCTTTTTTGAAATCAATATCATAGGTTAGCAGCAGCAAAATTTTAAGAAAGGAAATATGAAAAATCCTCTTCCCAGGAACAAAACAGTCATGAGGCTATTTAATCAGCTGAATTTTTTTTCTGAACTACTGCGTCCATAAAACAATTTTAGAATATATTAAAAGGCGCCCATGCTGATATCAACATCTAAAATTTAATACCACAGGCACCTGAAGGTTACATTATTAAGATGACAGTTGATGACCTCCATATGGCCTATAACCCGGATACACTTCGTTGTTACCACTGGTTAGAGATTCAGTACAATCTACCTGGCCAGCCTGGAATAAGGTATTATTTAATAATATTTGTAAATATAAATGAAGACTTATACAGAAATATTCTGTAATTAAAAGCTTTTCTGAGTAATATACACATTAGAAGCGTACCTCTGACTTTGACAGTGAAACAAAGAAAAAAAAATTTTAATTGTAAATTTGAAGCATAATTAACTAATATATATATGAAGTATTAAGCAGTAAAATGTTTATTGCTTAAAGTATCTTGATGTAAACTTAACATCTATCTCTAGGCGATGTGGAGACATTGTTGGAGATACTTTCCTGACATCAGCTGATTCCCCAACGTTAATGATTGTTACTATGGATACCAGATTTGCTGGCAGCAGGGTTACACACAAAGGGTTCAGGCTTCACTTTGAGAAGGAAAGAGAAGGTGAACAAATCATGCAGTTTTATGCCTACCTTAAAATCATTCTTAATCTAAGAGTAAGCTAGTAGAAATACAATTGAAATTGTAAATAATTACATATAACAGTAAAATTTTAACTTTTAACAAGATCTGTTTTCTGTATATTTATTGTGTTTGGTGAAAGCAAGTACACCACTGGATGTCTTGTTTTGATATTTTAATATATATCATATTGAGAAAGGTGCTAAATCAAATAAGTAAAATCCAATTCTGCCTTATTCTTACATGCACATGCTGTATATTTTACATCGATGGTATATAATAGTACTTTAAGCTTATTTCTATTGCTTCTATTTACATGTGAGTAGTATGTAGGGATAACCCTTGTCAGTACGGGAAGTGTTTCCCCACAGAGCTGAAGGCTTGTGAGTACAAGTGTGTGTGTCAACCCGGATACACGGGGGACAACTGTGACCAGGTCATAGGTAAGGGGAATAACTTCATCTCATTTTGTGCTTTTATCAAATAACTCCTTTTAAAGAAGTAAGTTTTATACGAAGAAAAAAGTAGATATGTGACTGAAAGAAAAATGTTCCCTGTTTTTGTTTAGCCGATGTCAAGCTAAAATGCACCTTTGAGAGACATGAAAAGTGTTTCTTTCAAAACGTTCAAGAAGGAGACAACTTTGAATGGGGACCTGGATTTGTGAGTATAGTTTTATAGTTCTGTATATTGATGTATATTACAGTTTTTTTTTATTCACTGTTATGAAATACGTACTTTGCTGTTTAAAAAAAAATTAAATAAAATCTAGGCTATGAAAAAAAATTATTTAATTGTTGTCATAAATGGTCATGTCAAAAATACCCTGCTTTTTAACAAAAAGTTAAATGACAACTTCAATAGGCAAATAAGGTGTTATTGAAGAAATTTTTTTTTGTTTCTGATCTTTCATGAATTATTGTTTTTTTTTTCTAAGATGTGAAATTTTCCTTTTGTAAAAGGCACTGGAGAATATACTGTATCCATTTAGGATTCCAAATGCATTTGGCAGTAATAACTGTAACACTTGATGTAAATCAAGATACAAAGAACGACTTCTTTTTAAATAACTGGTACTTGAAACAAATCTAATTTTTATTCTGTAGATACAAAGGTCAATATAACAACACTTTTGTATCATTGTATTTTACAGAAGCACACTACGTCAGAAGGGACAGGGCCTGAGGGAGCCTACAGGGGAGAGAGTTACCTCTTCACAGAGATGTCCTCCCCCAGAAAACCGGGCGACAAAGCTATCCTACAAACTGTGGTACCCCTCCCAGGTGATAACTATCTTAGATGTTTTGTGTAATAAAAATACCACTTTGCTACACTTTCTGTAGTATGTGAGTAAATCGACTTTAATTTTACACTGGTAGCCATTGTTTTAGAGGAAGCCGTGAAATAGTATCCACCTATTTACTGGCTATGAGGACAATCGCAAGTTTATCGTCCAACTCGACTGCAAACTATTTCCCTCGGCTGCGCCTGGGTAAATAGTTTGCTGACATGGGGAACCATAAACTTGCTATTGTCCTCATAGCCAGTAAATAGGTGTTTTATTATACCGATGCTGACTTACATGTAACTTTTGTTAATTTCTGAGGGTCCACGGTACACACAATTATGATATTCAATATTATACCGATGCTGACTAAACTTGTGTTACGTCATAATATATACGCGTCACATTGCGTAAAAAACCAGAAGTTTTCGAGAAGAAAAGCGAGGGAAACAGAATGCTGCCGGTGAATAGTTTGATGACTATTTCACCAGGGCAGATAGCAAAAAAAACTATTTCACAGTAGGGGCTGTTTGGAAAAGATATCATGTTTATTCGTCATGTTTGTATATTGAACAAATTCACAGAGGTATAATAATGTCTTATATTGCCCAAAGAATGTAAATTAATAACACTATGTGTAGGTATTATTTTAGATAAAAGGTGCCTATTTGCAATTGCAAATGTATGAATGAAATATTAAGGTATTATTTTCGGTGAGCGCAGTCTAGTTATATAACACGTGATACGTTGTCTATAGTTGATATGTAAAGTTATTTTTGTGCGTTCTTTGATTGTATTAACTGCTTAATAACGAAATTAATATATATACCGATATTTCAGAGAAAGCTGGTTGTCTTTCATTTGCATACAATATGTTCGGATTAAATGTTAACAAGCTGACACTCTTTGTGGAGGGAACAAACACAGCCAAGACCTCACTTTGGTCTAAACAAGGAAATCAGGGTTCTGATTGGTTGATGGCTCAGGTCAATGTTCCCGCTACAGCGGGTCTAAAGGCAAGTAATGTCCGATGTTCTTCTTACAATGAAATGCTTCTTGAAAAATAGGTTTATTTAAATTGAGTATACAAAATAAGTTACGATTTAAAATTCTAAAAATGTAATGATGCGATTTACTAGAAAAATCATGGAAGGAATAATGAATTAAATGAGATGCCCCACTCTTTAATCGACTAGACAGTGAGATTGACCAACAAAAAATTCTCTGATTTCAATTTTTAAAAAAATCATTGAAGGTGTGAGGTCTAACATCATAAATTGAATACTTTTCTATCTCAACATAATAAATATTTAATTTAGCTAATGGAATCTGACTAAGCCAAGTTAAATTGGTCATGTGAAACAAATTACAAGATAACCTCTCACTCTGTCTATTTCAGTTGTCGTTTGAAGCTCTTACTGGAGATGCTTGGGATAGTGACGTAGCTCTTGACGAGATCACGTGGGAGGTGGGACAATGTGGTGAGTACTTAATGTCAATTAAAAGTTAGTCTCTGTGGTCTTAAAATATCTTTGGAAAAAAGAAAGGACAAAGACTTTGGATATTGTGTTAAAATTTAATTTAAATTTAAACAATATTTTATTCACTGATGTTATCGTAACTGTATTAAAATAACATAGTTAACATTTCCCTGACACAGAAACCCAAAATAGACATTTTAATTTATAGATTCAAGCAAGCTTAAGACCTGTATAGAACATGGAAAGGAGTTCGAAGGAACACGTGACTATACCAAGAATGGGGTCAAATGTCAGGCATGGGTAGTCAACGAGCCACATGATGTACCCACAAGTAAATGACTTAGAATCAAATATATATAATTTCTTATTAAAACGCCCTAATTTACAACTTGAAATAAGTTTTGACATTTTAAAAGTTATTTACCTAGAATGCAAATGTACTGTATGAGCTTATTTGACTTATTCCAGAGTATGCGTACCTCGCCAATCAGTCAAACTACTGCCGGGTCGCGGATGAACCCTCCCCATGGTGCTATACCACGTCAGCCTCCACAAGATGGGACTGGTGTGACGTTCCCTATTGTAGTAAGTTAGAATCCATGGTAGATAGATATTAATTTTTCTATCATTAAATTTTGTAATGTTTCTATTTGGTTAAACTTAGGCCTTGATAAATCACAACATCTAAGTCGTGCTGCATGCTTTTTTATTCTGCCCAAGAGTTACATTTTTAGACTAAACATTAACAACCTGATATAAACGGAATCGGATAAAAACGGATTACATGTACATATCATTACATCTTTCCCCTTTTAAAGATAAAATGTACAAAATAAACTTTTACTGTTAATTTAGATAGAAAATTTCAAATTCATAATTTACTGAAAATTAGAGATATAGAGTATAACATATTTACATAATATATACAATCAATCATGAATTCATCTTTCAATATACCGGTAAGTTCTCAAAATTTTATGACACTGGGGATTATTATGCCCCTCACACAAGATCCCATCACTTGGGGATTATTATGCCCCTCACATAATCACATCACACTTAATCCTGGAATCTTTTAGGTCGTCTGACCTCACGTCCGGATCGCGTTTTATACGTTTCTGCTTGTATCGGCTGATTCGGCTCTAACGATTGTTCTGGCACACTTTTCTCGAGTACTGGCTGCACGGGTACTTCTGTCTCACTGAAGTCATCTAGGTCATCATGTTCTGAGATAGCTTTTCGAAAACTCGTTTCCTCTGATTTGATGATATCTCTGCGATTTCGACGAAATTTATCACCATTTAAGTTTTCTACATTGTACGATCGATCATGAACTTTATCTTTCACGTATCCTGGCATCCAATGTCCTCTGTGTTGGAATCGAACTGTATTTCCCGGTTTCAAATACGGAAGATCTTTCTGTCCACTATTGAAATACTTCTTCTGTTGATCCTGTGAGTTTCTTCTTTTTTCATAAGTTTTCTCTGCTGGAATGACTTTAGGTCTGAGTTGTTCTTTGGTGATGGGTAGAATAGATCTGAGTTGTCTGCTCATTAGTAGTTGCGCTGGTGAATCAACATCTGACGGCGTGTTCCTGTATTCTAGTAGACTAATGTAAGGATCCTGTCCATCGACTCTGGCTTTTTCCAACATACGTTTTGCTGTTTGGACAGTTTTTTCCGCTAAACCATTCCCTTGTGGATAGTACGGGCTTGATGTTATGTGCTTGAATGCCCATTTGTTTGCGAAATCCTTGAATTCTCTGGATGTATATTGCGGTCCATTGTCGCTGATTACTTTAAATGGTATGCCATGTCGGGCAAATGCAGATTTCATATGAATGATGACAGTTTTACTCCTAGTATTTTCAAGTTTAGCGATTTCAAAGAATTTGGAGTAGTAATCCACGATAACCAAATAGTCTTCATTGTTAAGTGTGAATAGATCAGTTCCGACAAGCTGCCATGGTCCATTTGGTATGGGTGTTGGTCTTAATGTTTCTTTTGTATTCTTCTTTCTGAAGTCCATGCATGTGTTGCATTTGGATATCATTGAGGCAATGTCTGCATTCATTCCGATCCAATAAACTACAGTCCTTGCACGAGCCTTTGTTTTTTCAATACCGAAGTGTCCTACATGAAGGTATCTAAGGATTTCTGGTTGTAGAACTTCTGGAATGACGATTCTTTCGTTAATCATAACAATCCCATCCACTGATGTTAGCTCGGATCTCATCCTCCAAAATTCTTGTAATGGTTTGGACAGCTGATTCCTGTATTCCGGCCAACCATTTTCAATATTATGAATCACTTCCCTGAGGATTGTGTCATTCCTGGTTTCGTTCTTGATATCTTGTAGAATATCCTTAGCTATAGGAATTCCCTCAAGAAACACAGAATTCACATAAGCTTCAATTTCGTCATCTATTTCTTCTTTCTGTTTTTTCACTGAAGGTAGATGAGCACGTGATAGTGTGTCCGCTATTATCAAATCTTTTCCTGGAGTGTATTTGAATTCAAAGCAATATTTCTGAAGGCGAAGTAGTAGTCTTTGTAGCCTCGGTGGAGCTTGAACCAGTGACTTCTTGAGAATGTTCTCCAGCGGCTTGTGGTCATTTTCAACAACAACGTTTACTCCATAAGTATACTGGTGGAATCTTTCTAGACCAAAAGTAACAGCTAACAGTTCTTTTTCTATCTGAGCATAACGCTTTTCAGTCTCTGTTAACGCTCTAGACGCATAAGCAACTGGTTTTTTGTCCTGTATAAGCACTGCACCTAGTCCACATTTTGAAGCATCCACACTAACGCATATAGGTTTGTTCACATTGAAAAAAGTAAGAACTGGTTCCTTGGACAAAATTTCCTTGATAGCCTTTAACGCATCCTCCTGTGGTTTCTCCCAGATAAACATATTTTCACTTCTGAGTAAGCTTCGGATTGGTTCATTTATGACTGACATGTTTGGAATGAATTTGGCAAGATAATTCACAGTTCCTAGCAGACGCTCGACTCCTTTCTTATCCGTTGGCGGTGGCATGTTGATAATTGCTTCGACTTTCTCTCGGTCAGGTTTTACTCCTTCCTTGGAGATCACATGTCCTATGTAAACAATCTCTGTCTTGTTGAACTGACATTTGTCCTTATTTAGGGTAAGGTTAATTTCCATGCATTTCTGTAGTACGGCTTTTAGTCGTCTGTTGTGTTCCTCTTTATTTCTCCCCCACACAAGTATGTCGTCTATGTCCACTTCAACACCTTTAATACTGTCAAAATGTTGAGCAATCCTCTTCTGAAAAACTTCCTGTGCGCTCTTTATGCCAAAAGGCATGCGTCTGAAACAGTATCGTCCATATGGTGTATGAAATGTTGTAAGAAGTTGACTGGCCTCATCTAGTGGTATTTGCCAGTATCCACTATTTGCATCAAGTTTGCTGAAAATTGTGGCTCCGGATAATCTGGTTGTGATGTCCTCAATGGTAGGTAACTGAAAATGTTCACGTTTGATGGCTTCATTCAAGTCACGAGGATCCAGACATATGCGTAATTTTCCTGTTTTGGATTTTTCAGCGATCACAAGAGAATTAACCCAATCAGTTGGTTGGTCAACTTTCTTGATCACTTCCTTGGCTTCCATATCATCTAGAGTTTTCTTGAGTTCCTCACGGAATGCTACTGGTATTTGTCTAGGACTATGAACAACAGGTGGTACGCTACTGTCAACATGGATGGTGTATGGTTCCTTCAAGCACCCTAATCCTGTGAAAACACTTGGAAATTCCTCAATAGGTGAAAAATCACTCTGTAGTTCTTCTGTAGCTAGTGTCACTTTGATCAGCCCTAGTTCACAACAACTCTTATATCCTAATACTGATGGTTGATTTGCGTGTGTAACGTAACATTCAAGTTGTTGATCTTTGTATGGAAGAACACACTTTCCCGCTATAGGTATGGAATCACCTGAGTAACTCGTAAGTTTCACATTAGTTTTGGTGAGTGTGCTGTTTAGTTTCTTGAAGATTTTCTCTGTGATGATATTCACTTGAGAGCCTGTGTCCAACTTGAACTTGATAGGAATGTTGTTTATTTCCAAACTTGAGTAGATTTCATCTTGACTGTTTCCACTTGAAATAGCACCAATAAAGAACTTCTCACTTGTCTCACAGCTGTTTGTCATTTCATCTGTTTCTAGTTCATTGGAATGAATAGACTTAGTCCTGCACTTTGATGCAAAATGTCCTAACTTGTGACATCTGTTACATTTTTTCCCGAATGCCGGACATTTTCCTTTCTCATGCTGGCTTCCACATTTTCCACATGTAAAGGATTTTGTGTTGATAGGTTTACTTGACACACTTTGCTTCTTGGGTTGATACACATTTCCCTTCATATATTTCTGGATTGACGGAAATTTGTTTCCTACTGATGCTTTGACAGACTGTTTATATTTCACAGCATCCACATGTTCCTCATGTTGTAGATCTTTTAATCTATTCTGTGACTCTTCATTAGCACGACACATACTTAAAGCTTTCTGTAATGTGAGTTCATTGTCTCTGAGTAATCTTTCTTTGACTTTTTCTGAATAAACTCCACATACAATTCTGTCTCTTAGCATTTCATCTTCTAATGCACCAAATTTACAGTTTTTGGAAATTATTTTCAAGTCTGTGACATATTGGTCAATGGTTTCTATTTTACCTTGAACTCTGGTGTGAAACCTATGTCTCCAAACTGTAATATTTTCTCTAGGAGCACAGTAGTCTTTGAACTTCGTAAACAGTGTATCAATCTTATCAATATCTTCATCTGGTATTGTCATAGTGTTAAATATTTCTCTGCCTTCTTGACCAATGATATAGAGAAAAGCACTACACTTATCTTTTTCGTTTCTCGCATGCATGGCAATGTTCAGGTACAATTTCATCGTTTGTTCCCACTTTCTCCATCTCTCCGGTAAATTTCCGTCTGTAGTAGAGAAGTCTAACTCCTTCTGACACCATGTAATGTTTCTATTTGGTTAAACTTAGGCCTTGATAAATCACAACATCTAAGTCGTGCTGCATGCTTTTTTATTCTGCCCCAGAGTTACATTTTTAGACTAAACATTAACAACCTGATATAAACGGAATCGGATAAAAACGGATTACATGTACATATCATTACAGTCTATATCAGATTATGTTTTTATTAAAAGACAACCAGGTTTCTTTGAATGAGTAAAAATGTACTTTTTTTCTTTAATTCTAGCTAAAACCTCATAAAGTATAATCTAACGATTGCGTTTTCTCCCATTCTTATCTACGAGTAATTGTTAATTACAAAGATCTGACTTTAAGATGACAAGCATTTGTACTTAAATTGTTTTTATAACATTCATTATCTAATTGATTGATTGATTGTATATTGTTTAACGTCCCTCTCGAGAATTTTTCACTTTACGTTTTCATTATCTAAGGTGCTACAGAGTGTGCATACTCAGCTAACGGCGCGGACTACACGGGGACAATCAGTTACACAAAGTCAGGCTACCCCTGTCAGAGGTGGGACTCCCAGACCCCTCACCCTCACGACTACAACAAGCTAGATAAGGATGAGAACTACTGTAGGAACACAGACAACAGCCCTCAGCCTTGGTGTTATACTCAGGATCCTCACGTTCGCTGGCAGGAGTGCGAGGTCCCGCGTTGTGGTAAGACAAAAATGTATATAGGTAAATCATTGGGAGTGCCAGGTCCCCCTGTGTGGTAAGATAAATATGTGATTAGGTAAATCATTGCCTAAAGGGATTCAAGTAATTTGGAAAAAAACATTGCTGTAGATATCAGAAAATCGTTGTTATGGTGTTATGTAGTATAATTAAGATTAAGATAATTATGTTCCTTTACATGTATAATGCCATTTGTGTATAATTTAAAATCAAACATACAGCTAGAGTGACATATTTTATCCAGGAATCCCTTTATGACTGAAATTTTTGGATACTGCTACTGAAATAATTAGTGCTTTTTTGCAGAGAAAGTAGAGAGGGATTGTCTTATGACTGGGAGAGGTCTGGATTATGTCGGTAAAGTGAGTGTATCGAGCTCGGGAAAAACCTGTCTACCCTGGACAGATGGTGAGTGTTGATTACTAGTGAAAACCTTGACAAGCATTAATTTGATGAACTTCTGTAAACTTGTTTGATTGTGAATCCCTAAACAAGTATGATATATGGAATATTGAAGACAAGCGTGTGCGTTTAAGTCGTTCCAAAGTTAAGTTTATCCAGTAACACGTTTTAAATGTGTAATATATTAATGCTGTGGAATGGGTTTTTTTTACGATAGAGACTTGAATAAATGACCAAAGCATCAGTTTTTTTCTTCTTGCAACGGATATATTTGATATTTTCATACAATAACTTTTTAGCTCACCTGAGCCGAAGGCTCAAGTGAGCTTTTCTGATCACATTTTGTCCGTCGTCTGTCCGTCTGTCTGTCTGTCCGTCCGTCTGTCTGTCCGTCTGTAAACTTTTCACATTATCGACTTCTTCTCAAGAACCACTAGGCCAATTTTGACCAAACTTGGTACAAAGCATCCTTGGGTTAAGGGGAATTTAAATTGTTAATACAAAGGGCCAAGTCCCCTCACAAGGGGAGATAATCAAGAAAAGACAAAAATAGGGTGGGGTCATTAAAAAATCTTCTTCTAAAGAACCACTGGGCCAGAAAAGCTGAAACTTATGTGGAAGCATCCTTGGGTAGTGTGGATTCTAAATTGTTCAAATCATGACCCCCGGGGGTAGGGCGGGGCCACAGTGGGGAATCAAAGTTTTACATAGAAATATATAGGAAAAATCTTTGAAAATCTTCTTCTCAAGAACCACTGGGCCAGAAAGGCTGAAACTTATGTGAAAGCATCCTGGGGTAGTGTGTAGATTCTAAATTGTTCAAATCATGACCCCTGGGGGAAGGGCGGGGCCACAATGGGGAATCAAAGTTTTACATAGAAATATATAGGAAAAATCTTTGAAAATCTTCTTCTCAAGAACCACTGGGCCAGAAAAGCTGAAACTTATGTGGAAGCATCCTGGGGTAGTGTAGATTCTAAATTGTTTAAATCATGACCCCCGGGGGAAGGGCGGGGCCACAGTGGGGAATCAAAGTTTTACATAGAAATATACATAGAAATATATAGGAAAAATCTTTGAAAATCTTCTTCTCAAGAACCACTGAGCCAGAAAAGCTGAAACTTATGTGGAAACATCCTTGGGTAGTGTGTAGATTCTAAATTGTTCAAATCATGACCCCCGGGGGAAGGGCGGGGCCACAATGGGGAATCAAAGTTTTACATAGAAATATATAGGAAAAATCTTTGAAAATCTTCTTCTCAAGAACCACTGGGCCAGAAAAGCTGAAACTTATGTGGAAGCATTCTGGGGTAGTGTAGATTCTAAATTGTTCAAATCATGACCCCCGGGGGAAGGGTTGGGGCTACAATGGGGAATCAAAGTTTTACATTGAAATATTTAGGAAAAATCTTTGAAAATCTTTTTCTCAAGAACCACTGGGCCAGAAAAGCTGAAACTTATGTGGAAGCATCCTTGGGTTGTGTAGATTCTAAATTGTTCAAATCATGACCCCCCGGGGAAGGGCGGGCCACAATGGGGAATCAAAGTTTTACATAGAAATATATAGGAAAAATCTTTGAAAATCTTCTTCTCAAGAACCACTGGGCCAGAAAAGCTGAAACTTATGTGGAAGCACATGGAAGGATCCTGGGGTAGTGTAGATTTCAAAATGTCTAAATTATGATCAGTGGGGTAGGGTTGGATGCATTATGTATTACAAGGAGGAAATCTGGTAAAGAACAGAATGGTCAAAGCTTCTCAGGTGAGCGATGTGGCCCATGGTCCTCTTGTTATCAAATTTTATTGAAAGAAAAGTATAAATTCGAAATATTAAAATCTTCTAGAAAATAACTGAATCATTTCTTTTGATTATAGAGACAATGATTGATGATGCTAACTACTGTAGAAACCCTGATTCTTCTTCCAAGCCTTGGTGTCACGTGCAGGGAGACACAGGTCCCACCAAGGAGTACTGTAACATACCATCCTGTGGTAAATAAAAATAACATATTAAAAAAAACTATTATCTCTAGTTCACTAAAAGTATATAACTGTCGTGTGCAAGAAGATAGTCATTACTTTCTATAGGAAACTGAGTACTGTAAAAACCCGTCCTGAGGTTAGGAAAATAATTTGAAAAAAAAAATCTTACCACCTTTCCTATTATATTTATTTTGAGTTTTAAATTATTTTTTTTCCTATCAAAACAATACCAAGAAAAATCTTTTAAAATGTGTTTCATACACTTTTTTTCTTCAATGATTCCAGCTGACTCGCCTTGTTTTCCAAATCCATGTAAAAACAAAGGACAGTGTGAAGTGGCGGGGACTTCATACACGTGTACCTGTCTTAATGGATTCAAGGGAAATAACTGTGAAGTAGAGGGTAAAACATTATCTTATTAATCAATATACATACAAAATAACAATAACGAAAACCATATACCTTAGCATCTAAAACCTTTATTTCCCTCTTTTTGAGAAACCAGTTTCAATGTAAATCTACATGAACAATGAATTTTCTAGGTTAGGTGTTCTGGTTATGGTTATAAACAACTTAATTTTTTCGTTAATAGTATACATATGAAAACAAGTCCGGAAAATGTTTGTATAATATGTTCACATTGCCCTTAATTTTATATACAAAGTTCATGTGTGTCTGAAAGGTGCTAAATATCAATAAATTTATTCAATAAATCAATTTTTTTGAAAATGAAAACACCAAAAAAAAACATTATTCGTTTGCTTTTGCATATTGTGAATGTAAATGCATGTAATAACAACTTACACATTTTTTAAAATAAAATAAACTTTAAAAATAGATTTCAAAATTCAATTATTTATAATTATAATCTTAACATATAAGAAAAAAGTACATACTTCCGATAAATATGAAATGAATTATATAAATTAAAACAATTTTTAGTTTTGTATTCATTCATTCCTTTTTCTACTATAAGAACAATTATTGAAAGTTAAACCTGTAATAAGGATTATAATTTTGCACTTGGGTGTATCTCAACTGTCTTTAAAGATTGCAGGACAAATACTAAGGGATTATTAATTCATCACTTAATACAAGATTTGTAATAATTCTTGTAATTAATATATACTCACAAGTTAAAACAACAATAGCTTAACAGATGTACGTACGGTCACAAATATTTGTTTTTTTTTAAGTCACTATGTTTTTACAAAAAAAAAACCCAATATTTCAGATGAGCGACAGGAGCCCGAGTGTAAGAGAACCACTACGGGCTGGGAGTACTTGGGGAGGATTAATGTGACGGTGTCGGGGAGATCTTGTCAAGCCTGGGCGTCCCAGTCCCCCCACACCCACTCATCCTCCAACCTCCCAGAGAACTACTGCCGGAACCCGGACGGTGAGGGCGCCCCCTGGTGTTACACAACTGACCCCAACAAACGGTGGGAGCTCTGCGATATTCCAGATTGCGGTAAATAAGAATCTTCTTGATATATTTTTAATAAATAAGACCTAAAAATATTTTACATAATTTTTATCCCTCTTTATTAATAAAAAACTTTAAATAAAACTTTATTTTCAAACGAGTATCTAAGAGGTACTTAAGAAAAAACCCACGAAACAGGAATTCTAATAATTAGAATTCTATAATTAAACCAGAAGTCTCTGTCGAGACTGTAGCTCTACTGGTTTGTACTTATGACAAAGGATGAGAAAAGAAGCCATTGCCATCAGGAATTTCACAGACATTTCTATTTTTAGTTCAAAACTGTTCAGAAATCAAAAACTGATGCGCTAGTTTATGTATCTTAGTGTAGTCTTCTTGTGTGCCAAGTAATACTGAAATCAGACCATAACTGTAGAAGGAGTAGCGTTTTAAAGGAATTTCACAGAAAATTCTAACCATGGCAACACCGTTCATCGAAATATATTCAGTGTAGTATACTTGTGTTAATATTAATATCAGACTAAAACTGTAGGAGGAGTAGCGTTTTAAAGGAATTTCACAGAAATTTCTATTTTTAGTAACCATGGCAACACCTTTCATCAAAATCAAAAACCGATGAACTATTTTATGTATTTTAGTGTAGTCTGCTTATGTGCCAAGTTATATTGAAATCAGACCAAAAGTGTAGGAGGAGTAGCGTTTTCAAGGAATTTCACAGAAAATTCTATTTTTAGTAACTATGGCAACACCTTTTCGAAATCAAAAACCGATGCACTATTTTATGTATCTTAGTGTAGTCTACTTGTGTCAAGTTATATTGAAATCAAATGAAAACTGTAAGTAATTTTAAAGGAAACAGAAAATTTTATTTTTGGTAAATAAAATCGAAATTTATTTTTATCAGTCTAATTGTGTGCCAAGTTATATTGAAATCAGATGAAAACTGTAGGAGGAGTAGAGTTTTATAGGAATTTCACAGAAAATTCTAAGAAAAAACCGTTCCGAAACAAATGCACAGTGTAGTCTACTTGTGTGCCAAGTTATATTAAAATCAGACCAAAACTGTAGGAGGAGTAGCGTTTTGAAAAATTGTACAGACGGACGGACGACGGACACCTTACTATCGCATAAGCTCTTCTGGTCTCTGACCAGTAGAGCTAAAAAAATATTTCATTTTATTTTTCCAGAACATTCAGAATGAAAACAAATGAGTATTTTTATTCTCTGCTGAGTTATTAAGATAACTCTTTTATAGTGATACCAGCACCTGAATGCCTCACCAGCTCAGATCCCTCAGGGTTACGTTACTTTGGAACACATAACGTTGCTGATACTGGAGACCTGTGTCAGGCCTGGGCCAGTAACACACCTACCGCCCATAGCTTCGGAAATCTCGCCGACCAGTTCAACTACTGTAGGAACCCGGATGGAGAGAGCGCCCCCTGGTGTTATACAGTTAATCCAAACGTCCGCTGGAGCAAGTGCAACATTCCTCATTGCTGAAAACTGTTCTCATTTTACAATAAAAACTCGTTTACTATCTGCTATTACATAAATTCATAAGCTGTTAAGCTAATGGTTAAAACCTTTTCTACAGCTACTGCTTATAATACTTACTGAAAATTATACTTGTACTTACATGTTACTGTTTCTATGAACTTTTGTTTTATTATTAGTTTAAAATAGATTTCTATATGGCCACAGTTATTTTGTAAATGTTCCGTAGAATTTTAAGCATTCGTGGTGCAAACTTTCGGTTAAACACCCATAAACGTTTAATAAATAAATATATCTATCTGTGTTCTTCCTTATCTACTAACAATGATATTTTTTGTGGTTTGAAACAACTGATCCTGGGCGTTGTTGCATATTATTGTCCCGTTATTATACAAGCCCTGACATGCAGCGTTCACTTTTCTCCTTTCTTCCTTATATATATATAAATTTTCCTCTCTCACAATATTGTAATATTATACCCGATTATTAGTTTTACATAAAATGATATCTTTGAGCCAAAATGAAACATCGTATGCATAATATTTAAAAAAAATCCTTTTATAAATAATCATTTTTACCCATATTAATTATACAAGGTATACTGAAAGTTTCATTGCGATTGTGATCTTGCAGTCAAAACATTCACAATCAAACAATTTTAATTTGAATTTTACTTTGAACAAAACGTAAAAAATACAATCACATACCGTATAAAATAACAGATATATTACATGAAACGTAATTATAACTACACATTCAAAGGTATTATGACAGACTTAATGAATTGGAGCAGTAGCAAATACAAACTGGATGTAATCCGTTAAATACTTTTCCAAGATACATGTACATAAATTATAATGTTTCCATTACTCGGCATCCAATTTTTACAAGAAGATAAGAACTGGGAGGATTGGGGGTGAATACATGTATGTTTCGTCTATTTTACATGTAAAAAGAAATATTAACAAAGAAAAATGTAAAATTAGTGCCTTAGATCAAACAATCATCATATTAAGTCTTATTCTACTAAGTAAACACAATTTGTCGAAAAAAGTAAATCTTTTGTAAAAAGGGTAAATAAGTTTTGTTATAAAATAGATGAAAATGAAAACGAAAGATAAATTGTTTTTCAGTTATGTTTAGAATCCTACATGTATCTGACCATACGGGTTGAACACAACACTTTTTGCAAGTAATACCACAGTTTGATGCTGGTTTTGAAAATCTTTTAATTTAATTACTATGAATTTCATTATCATATTGTGTAAAATTAAGAAAATATATTCTGATAGTCAAGGAAAAGATTGAGCCAACCGTATTTGAAAATTAGCCCTTTTGAGTAATATCTTAAAATTTAGATCATAGACTCCAATTTTGTAAAAATTATCTTTTCTAAAAATACGAGATAGTTTTGATCAATCAGCAAAGACATTTAAATAATATTCTTGCTTGTTAATTTGTTTTTATTGTTACAGTTTAAATGTGTCCTTTTAAGGATAGAAAAAATATGTATATGATGTACCATGGTTATATGGATGAAACACATTTGGAAGGAAACATTTCTTCCGTAAAAATGTTCAATCGAGATTTATCCGTCACTAATTACCTAATCATAACCCGAATGTTTTGTGTGTGTAGCACATTAATATGAAATTCATAATAGACTGTAGCAGAAAAGCCACAGATTTCAACCAAATGATATTTAAGTACTTCAACGTGATGAGCGCTTCAAAAATCCAACCTGTCATCAGAAAGATTACAAGTGAGAAGAACAAAAAATAATGAATCCTGTTTACGCTAGAGTTGTTCCGGGTATACTGAATATAAAGTACAACGAGCCCGATTACTATCAGTAAAACAGGAAGGTAAGTAGACAGTATAAGGGAGGGTATTACATGAAGATAACACACGTGTGTATTTATACAGTATCCGAAGTCCTTCATAACAACTTTCATAAAAATGGAGTTTGATATAATAATAAATAAAGGCACTATAATAATAACTTTATAGTAAAGAGTACTGGAATTGTCACTCTTATTCGTTGTTTCATATTCAAAGATTATAGATCTACCATAGAAGTATAGGGATAAAGCGACCAAAAGAGTAAAATAATGATGAAGCACACCGTAGACACAACAAACTGTCCCAGATGGAACGAATTGTTCACTTAAAGTACAAACAACTAAATCTGCAATCAGGAAAAATGTAAGTCGACAAAGGTAAGGTAGTGAAAGAGATTGAGATTTCCGTGACAGAATAATTAGTGTATGTACCAGGAACGAGGACGTCAACATCCCCAGGGACAGGTAGCTTATTATGACAGACACATTAGTAAGGTTACTACTTGATTGATAAATGGATTTATTTCTGTTTATTGAACTCTGGAAGACACTAAACTTACAGACCTGGATATGACCATTCCACCTTATAAATTGTCCCAATGGAATAGATAGGCCACTTTGAAGTTTAATCGACATTGATTTTTCGTCATATTGATAGTTTCCTTTTATAACTTTATGCTCACAGAATAACAGCTTAGATACAAAGTTAACAGGTGGTGAAATCTGTTCATATAATTTTTTCATTTCCTCAAAATAACGAAAAACACTTGGTAAATACGTAATACTTAGAGCGTCCAATGACATTTGTGGTAGATCAAGTATATTTACTATACTAAGTTTCTTCCATAACAGAGACTTTTGTCCTTCAAATTCCACAAGGAATTTCTTTATATTACAAAGTTTTCTTTCATAATTATCTCTAAAGATATTCCAGCCATCATACTTAATAAACAGCATTGCTTTGATTAAATATTTATCTTTTAGACTATTTTCTATTGCGAATGGAGTTAATGTTAAATTTGAAGGCCTGATCCGTAAAGACTTATATAGATGTACATCAATTTGTTCTTTAATTTCCATCAAATGATCCGAAGTGTTGTTTTCGATGGCGCCTTCCACCAGTATCAGAAGCATCCCGTACCAGACGTACTCACCCCTAGTCACGTGGTCCAAAAGGGGTTTGCAGCTCCCTCCCGACCAGATCCGACCTGGGTAACAAATAGCGGCATCCGACTGTATATAAAAAAACCCACCAAATATCAGAAAATGAAAAACAAAGTCTTGTTTCAGATGAAAAATGTAAGAGTTGTTTCTATCAAATCATATCTAGCTAAAAATAAAAATTTAAAACTGCTCAATACATACATGAATTCAGTTAATATTCAGCACCATTATTTATGAGGCTTTTTATTTTATATCAATACTAAACAAAATGTTCATATTTCGTCTCAAACATATTGAACAGTTCCTTAGCCATAAATCGTTGGCTGAGGAAACAACGTTACTATCTCCTTAATAGCGGAAAAGGCTACTGATATGTTTCATAAGACAATATAAGGTACACGTACAAACAAACATAATTATTAAGATACATATCCCTACACCTCAATTACAGTAATGGATTTTACATAAATTTATAAAACCTGTCTTTTCTTCAAAGTTATTAAAAAACCCTTACTCACCAAAGTCCAAATTGTTGACGTTGAAGACAGTTTTAACAGAAGTGGACGAAAATTCATTCCAGGTGTAAGGATTTCTATGTAATTAGATCCCCTTTTTGCTGGTGTACACGGCTTTGGAGAATCCACCATTGCATTACATTCCAGACAAAAGCGGTTTTTGTATTGTCCAAGCTTGTAGTTGTTTACTTCCGGAAATTCATCACAATTACGCCGTAGTTTCTCTTCGTAATAAATACTATCTAATGAGCAATTAAAAATTCGAGTTCCGCTTATGGGCTGTTGTCTGCAACTTTCACAGAAGTCCAATCCCTGATCAAAATACTGTATCCCCATTCGTTCGCAAGCTGTGACGACATCATGGTCACCGTGGTAAGTACATGGACTGAAGGTGTGCAAACATTCATATGCCTGTGAGGTATCAAATACGACATGGCATCTGTGACGTCTTGCTTCTTTCAATAAATTCGGCAATCCATCAACAAAGTATAGAAGCGGGATTTCTGTAGGGCACTCTAAAGAAGCGGACCAAGGATGAGCTAACTGAAGGTTCGTTATATCCTCGTTGCATAACAAGCAATATATGTTTCTGTATGACTTTTTATTTAATTCGATTGGAAAATCAACCTCATTTTTGCACAAATATTTCATAGAGAAATACAGAAACTGTTCTTTCCGAAGGATTTCCTCGTTATAACAATCATTGATAACAAGATACCGTTTATTCTCCGTCCCCGTGTGTATAACAGCTGACGGTAGTCTTTAGAAGCGTCTCAAAACAGCATAAATCAGGTCTTTGAAATAAACATCGAGCGTCATTTTGACATGGTCGGAGGTCCCGCAAATCTTTTATCATTCCCCTACTTCTTGTCTGACAGCCTGAATGTGAAGCCGTATACAACCTCTCAAGTCGGGTAATGTTTAGAGACACAACATTGTCCGTTTGTATATAGAAATTCAGATTACTTCTTATGACAGCATTATTGATATAATCCTTTATCCAGTCATATCCATTAAGCTTCATTTTTTGAATATAAATGATATATTTATTAATTTCGTTTATAAGTATGGTCTCTCTCGCTACTGTCTTCATGTCGGAGTAGTAAACGACGTCCGCATTGTAGCGCGTGTGCTGTGAAACACGCATATTACACAGATAACAAAACACATTTTTATACGGGTAAGTTAGCGCGTAAATTCCGGAAATGTTACAACGATTTTCAAGTGCGTAGATTTCCTTCTTAGACATACCTAATAATTTTAGAGACTGTACATTGCACGTAGAAATAACGGTTTTTTCATCAATCTCTTCGAATGGATTGCATATGGCACAGAAAATATTCTTATAATTTCTGTACTTTAAATTATACATTGACATACATGCTTTCATAACATCCCGCTCGTTAAAACTATCTCTACAATCATTCACATGATTATCTAGAGATACTTGTTTAACATCTACATGATGAGGAGTCGACATCATCAGACAAGTTAAATCTTTCTGTACGATTTGAAGCACCTCTTCCATTGTTGGTACATAAAATACCGAGGTGTTACAATATTCGCTGAGCGAGATCCTCCAGCACTCGAGATCGGCATCTTCTTCCCCGTGACATTTCGCACAAAACTTGTTCCAGAAAGTGCGTTTATTCGCTACTGATGTACAGGGTGGTGCAAAAACCCGCTCTAAAGGGGTTCTTACTTTTTCGCATTTCTGACGTTGATTCGACGGTGCATAGAATGGGCATTTATCAACAAATTCCATTTTTATTTCCTGTTCCTTGTTGAAGGGTTCAAAAAATAATACAGATCTGAGAGAGCTATATTGACTGATTGTTTTATTTGGTTGATAATGTCCGAAATACTTGTCTGGGCAACATTTTCCGTTGAAATAACACATGTCGTCACAGAAACATGGCGGACAATTGGGGAATCTGGCCTTTGTGACGTATTTAGAATGATCGTCTATCGTATCGTCACACAAGTAACCGAAGCCACAAACATTAATGTAGTGTCTTAACAGATGAGTGGTGTTTATTTTATCATCCTCCGGCAACGGAATAGTGCCAATAGAGGCTACAGTGTGATACACGAAAAGAGTGAAATGAACAAATAGCACGCTGTTTTTCATTTTTTTATTCTACAAATACTTATCTTCATTTAATTTAGATGAAAGAGTTTTTTTGCAGCATGACTTTTTTCCCTGACTATAGAACATCCACTCAGATGATGTGGATCTACAAAAACATAATAATAATCATCTGCTTCTGATCTGCACTGTGAACATTCCATTTCATAATATTTCTTCTACAACCAAAAATAGCTTGGACACTTTTAAATTCAATAAGGTGAATATATGAAGTTATTTGATTCATCCTTCAAAAGTTTTGGAAAACTAACGAAACACAAGTTGACTCAAGTACATTTGCTAAAGTAAATGCAACAAAACAGATTACAAAGCATAGGCGTCGGATACGGTTGGAAATGCTAAACTCACGTTTTTTTCTTTAAAAGATTTGGATAGTATTTGCATTGAAAATTGGGTTTTAATTAAATGGCTTAACTTTTTTTCAGTTTTGTCCCCTTTCATTCAACTAGCCCTCCCCACTCTCAAGCTTCCTCCGACGCCTTTGCAATAATACAACCTTACCCGTCTCTTTCTGTCCTTTGAATTAAACAATAGCAGAGATACAGCGTGTTGACTACCTGTTAATTTGCTAATTATTCATGTTATTTAGATGCTGGTCACACGACACTTTAATAAATGAAACATTAACACTTCCCCCTGGAGAATTAACTCATTGGTCCTTTTAAGAGGAATGCATTATACTAGCTGTCTAATGGAATTGTTCTTTGAACTTAATAACCATCAGAATCTTTTTATAGGCCAGACTGTCATCACATAAAAATGAAGAACCATGAAGAATGCTCGGAACACATTTCTATCATTTATGTTCATATCTTGTTTTAAAGTCATTAAGGTAGGTCCGTACTTTCAGAATTTTTTGTCAAACTGATAATTTTTTTAATTTGAATACCTTGAATAAGTCTTAAACTAACTAAACCACCCAAAAAGACATATCTTTGCAGGTTAATTTTCATACAACTTGTCTTAGAGTACATGCCTCTAAAAATTCAACAGCCAAAATTGAACATAAAGAAGTGTGATATCATATTTTATTAAGCTTTGCACCAAATCATGTAAATTTTATGTTAAAACTTATGAAGATCAAAAATATTCATTTGACAAAAGAATATTTGAAATTTTTACTGCAAAACATTAACAAATTGATGTTGAATCTGTTCATGCCTTTCAGAAAAAAAATCTCAAAATATCTTTATTTTTTATAATTCTCAAAATCCAAACAGTTTAGATGCCATTTTTTCTTTAA
>NW_026937234.1:0-77842 GCF_032062105.1 Saccostrea cuccullata
TGACATCAAGTGACTAAACAAATATGTTTTCAGGGTATGAAGGATTATGTAAAGCAATAAATTATTGTGATCTTGTTCTACTGAATATATTCTGTAAAAGATGTACTTTATATGTGTTGTAATAAATTTGAAATTAGAAATATTTCGTTGTTATTCACACTAATAAATGAAGATGTCTGGACGGAGAATTAGGATGCAGATTACTTTATTGTAAAACCTATTACAGTGGAACCTGTTTAATCCGACACATTTGCAATACATTTTACTGTGGTGTCCGCCATTAAATTAATACCATGCAAGAGGAATGTCATAAGCTAAAACCAAAATTTGAAATCATTCAAATTCATTGTTATTTAGGTTACAGATAATTCATGTAAGTTAAAAAAGAAATCAAATTTGCAGAACAAGACAAGGAGTTAGAAAGAAATAAGCACTGATTCATTATTTTTTGAAAGATGTTATCTTATATCTGCAACTGTCTTTGCAAATAAAACTTAGCGAGCTAACATTAATCAATATGTCTGCAAATACTTTTGCAATTATGGGACTACATCTTTTCAAATAAATGATTCAATATGACAAGTCATTCTCTACTATGCAATTTGGTTTATATTATATATATATATATATATATATATATATATATATATATATATATATATATATATATATATATATATATATATATATATATATATATATATATATATATATATATATATATATATATATATATATATATATATATATATAGGTAAATCTTTTTAAAAAAAGAAACACGAAAACCTTTAGTTTAGCTTAACCCTCTGGCTGCGGGAAGGACATATATGTCCTTTTACCGCTCGCTGCGGGAAGGACATATATGTCCCTGGCGACGTCATAAAGTTTGAGACGTTTTTTCACTTTCTTTATTGAAATTTATATATTATAATAATTAAATTTGACTGCAGTTGTTGCTGAAATAAAAGCTTAAGAATTTCAAAACAACTACCAATTAATGAAAGTTGAATGTTAAAAAAAAATATTTTATAATAATTCGTGCAATTTTTATGCATTGATTGCAAGTTTAAAATGTGCAAACAAAACACTGTAAAAATAAGTAGTTTAAGTCATTGAGAAAACTAATAAATTTTACTGTCCATATAATCACTACCTTAAAAGTATAGTTTTACTAGGTACATGTATTAGGTATATTTACTGGTAAGATAGAATTTATAAGCAACTTTCACTAGGCCGGTATCTAAGTATTCATGCGACCCTAATTCCACAACTCACTTTCTTAATTTCACAAGGTTTTTCTTTTAGTAAATACCTTTTCGCAATTCAGTTCTAACATAAATACCGGTAATACACGTTTCTGCAAACCTAAGTTAAGGATAATAGTCAATTTTGTTGAGGGAAAAACCATAATTGTATATGATAAAAAAAATGTTATATTAAAATTTTCAAAAGAGTACTAAATGAAAATACTAAGAATTCCTTCTGTTCTTTTGGGGGTAAAAGCACGCTACAGTGTATAATTTAGAAATAATAAAAAAAATTTAAAATGTTTTCCAAGATTTAAAAAAGATTGCTTCTAAAAATTATCTTGATTTTTAGTTGAAATCGGAAACTGACAGCGGAAATGATGTTCATCTGCCTTCGGGTCAATTTTGTAGAAGTAGCTGCAGGACATGCGAATCTCAGTCGCACTATTGCAAACCATTTTGTCGATCGACCTTGGACTCTGTTAAACCGGCCCAACTTTTATCGAAGAATCCTAGTCAAATCTTCGAAAAATTAATAGATTATCTGTACCTGAACAATTTAAAAGCTTTATTATAGACTTTCTCGGAAGAGGAAACAAGTCGCTTTGCACAGCTGAGCAGGTTCTATTTTCGCAACATGACCCCAGACACAATTCAAGTATCGTTTCTCAATTGCAAACTCCATACGATACCCCTCGGCATGTCCAAACGCACAAGTCCGTTGGATTTAATTTATAGATCTTATTTTACATTTTTATTTCGTCATAGGAATTCGCGTACCTATCAATTATACCGAAATTTTCATTAAATAAAAAACGTGTTATTATTACGTACGGTGTATCATTTCTATTTACCGACAATTTCGGCTAAATTTTTAGGTACGCGAACTCCTGTGATTTCGTCTAGCTAAAAAAAAATTAAATATCGGAGTTAGCAATGTACTCTATTATGCGTTCCTTTTAGAATTAAGATGCTGAAAAAGGATACAATGTTGCACCATGTTTTTCCTGAGTATATATTGTATTTTTGCTTTAGTAAATTTTCCTGTCTATGTGGTTGCAAGTTGCCCCCCCCCCCCCCTCATTCTTTGTCGTCGTAAGGTCAATGTAAATTTCAAGACATTGACAATTTTTTGCTAACTTGTCAGATTTAAAAACCCTCAATTTATCGTAGTGTAAACTTCTGAAGTCATTGCTTATCATTAACTCAACAACACAAAATTTTTATGTATTGTCAATATTTATGCTTTCAAAATTTACGCCCCCCCCCCTCCACACCTTAACAGCAGTTCTAATATAAAAATTAATTTAGATCCAATCATATAACGGTAGTCAATGTTTCATTGTAAAAATAATTGAATCTAGACCTGACAACTATGTAAAATAAATGAACTTTGTAATCCATGTGCCCCCCCCCCCCCCCATCCCACGTTGTCAGTAAAGCGATTAATCTTAATGATATTTCAGATGTTATAATCCATTAAAAAATATGCTTCACTGCACCCAGGTGCAATCAGGTGATATGATTTGTAAATACGACACCGGGGATGGGATGCACGGGAAGGGGGGGGGGGTAATCGGTGTGTGGTTATAGTTCGCCCTCCTGCATGTGTCCTTAATATGGGTGTTTATTATTTCGACTTCTTCCAATTTTAGATAAACCCTGAACACACGATTTGAACATTGTGTAATCAAACATGCACGATTTTGTGATATATTTTGTAACATATCAATATATTAAGGGCACTGTCTTCTCACAATGACACGGTTCAATATAAGTTTTAAACTGGATCTTTATCCAATGCATATTTTTTCTGTTATGCCTACTTGAAATTATCGAAAAAACGTGATCAAAACATTTATTAGACTCTATGTTAGAAACAATACGATATTTTGCAGGAAGAATAAAAATGTGCTTGTCAAATGAATTCTCCTTACAAGACACTACGAATAGCGTACAATGTATTTTAAATATATTCCATTCATTATCATTATGGCGAAGATTACACATCTTCTCAAATCTTCAGATTTTAAAATAAGTTTTGAATTATCATAATCCCGTCAATTTCTCTGATAACATAAAACAGCACTTGTGTGTTTTCTACATCATCATTTATACTCAACTGGAAATTAATTTTTATTTAAAAAAAAATCAAAATGAAAAGATGTAGAAAATGAGTCCCTGAAGTCAATGATTAGCCGTGTCGACTTGCCCAGAAAAGTTAGGAAATCCGCATTAAATATTGACTGTTGAGTTTTGCTTCTAATAAATTGAAAACAAAATTACTTTTTTCTAATTCATGTAAAAAAAAATACAAATGGATTAATTGTTTCTGATGGTCTATATTTTACAGCTAAAGATTCTTAATTTAAAAAAGTTTTCTCTATCTCACAAAAGATGTTTTGTTTGAAAACGTCTTTTAGCCTATGTCTATTTGCAAACTTATAACAAACTTATAGGCACGGGGCTTTGTACCAGCATGAGTCAGGTATTATTTTTTTTTCTAATTTTGCCGAACTAAATACTAGACCGGAAAGTAAATTTTCCGCAAATATTGACATTAAATAAGCAACTTGTTGTAAATCTTCTTCACAATTCTTGGATTAATTATCGGCAATCAGGTGTTGAATCATTTAAAGTCAAAATTTAATGTCTACTAGAATAACTGAAATATTTAAACAACTTTTAAAAGAATTTATAGAATTATTTTCGGTACATTTTAATTTGAATTCATTGGTCAAAATTGTTATGTTAGGACATTTTTTTTAAAAAATAAAAACAATTTTTTTGGATAATTTAATTTTGGTTTTATTAATTTTTTTAATAAGCGATAAATCTGTGCGCCGAGAGACAGAATCAAATATTTTGAATTTCTTTTTTTTTCAGACCGCACAACGTTAGAAAATGCAATGCATGCAGATGGAAAATACATGTAAAATCAAGAATATAAAATACTATTATTGGTCTACACTATTTTCATTTTTATTTAATTATGCTAACAGTTACTTTTAAAAATTTAAGAAATAATAATAACCATTGTATATATCAAACTGTTTTTAATAAGCGTCTGATTTTGATGTATATTCATTTCTCGCAATAGTTGATCAGTTTTATCTGATTGGGATAACATAAAACAATTAATTGAAAAAAAAAATCTTGATATAATAATTAGAATTTATGCAAATTGTATAAATAAAAAAAAACTTCTTCATAGTTTTGTTGATTTTTCGCATATAAATTAATTCCCCTGTACACATTCCTGTAAAAGACGCGCACTTAGTGTTAACCCGAAAAGCCCACAAAATAATGTCAAAGAAATTGTGACGTCGTTTTAATCTCGCAGTGACGTTATAATTTTCTGAACACTGACGTCGCAGCCAGAGGGTTAAGCGATTTCATTTCAAATCTTCAGAAGCTTTATAATACGTAACATAGCAACATAACGTCATAACGTCATAATAAGCGGAACATTACATACAAACGTCTATTGTGACGTCATAGTCAAACTTTGCGGGAAAACTGTAGAATGAAAATTATAAGTACAATTTTTACAACAATTATGCTCAATTGTTCAGTCTAGGTTTGAACACATGTATAAAATGTTTTTCTTTCTCACGTCTTTGAATATCACTTTCACTTGAAAGTTTGTAAAAAGGAAATATAGTGAATTGTTTATTTCCACAAGTACCCAAATGTTCACTCAGAGGAATTTGCCGATATTCTGGAGTATTAATATGTTGTCGGTGGACACGCACCCGGGCACGCAATTGATTGCTCGTTTCCCCGATATAAAATTCTTGGCATCCAGCACACGTTATTACATATATTACATTTTTAGTGGCACAAGACATGTTTGCATTGACTGTAAATTGTCTACCTTTAAAGTCAAAAGTTGATCCTTCCATTATATGTGTACAAGTCCCGCAACGCGCGTTTGCACACTTAGTCACTTTGTAATTATTATTAAAATGAGATGAACACAGAAGTCTTCTAAGATTTTTGGGCTGTCTTCTGCTGTTAATGAATTTTACATCTCTATATATTTGTTGTGTTGACCGGTCCGTTTTCAGAACGTTGTTAAGTTGGTGTATTACGGAGGTCAAATTATGATTCCTTGGATTGTGGGTATGCACAAATGGAATTATTTAAGAAATAAACAACGTTATTTAGTGAACATGGCGTTATGAATAGCAATTGCTCTGCTGGCATATTCCATGATGCGCGCTAGCGCATCATGGAAAATATGCCAGCAGAGCTATTGCTATTCATAATGCCATGTTCACTAAATAATCGTTGTTTATTACTTATATTTGCATTCTTTGTTGTTGTCGAGAATATCAGAGGAAATCCTGGCTTACATTAGGATGTGGCTTGTTGTCTTCAGTAATGAAAAACACGTCTTTAAAATTAGTATACCTGATCATTGCACTTTTTTTTTCTAATTAATCACAAACAATTTATAAAGTACTAGCCTCTTTTAAAACACAGTTATCTGGATACAAGCTGCGCCGTCGTCACATTCTCTTAATTTTTGTTTTGATGCAGATGTGACGTCATCGATCAACGTTATTGAAACCCTCTGACAAAAATCAATAATTTAACCATTTGATGAAAAAAGAGAATGCTTTAATAATCATTCTAACTCCAGAATGCTTTTCTATATGATTTTTAATTTTTTTTTTCTTTTTATTTTTGAGAGCTCGGACCGTTCTTGAAATAGACATACTATCAAATTAAAGAAATTTTGCTTTTTCTAAATATTTTATCGCCCTTATGTGAAGAGTTATCGTTCTTTGTACAAATATGTAAAAATATGATAGGAAAAAATAAAAATATGACAATTCTCTTCATTTTTAAAAATTTTTATTATACAATTAAATACATTGACCAAAATTAAATTTTTAAAGATGTAAATAAGCAATTTTAAATTGTTCTAAATTTCTTTTTTTCCAAAAATTATTATTAAAAACTTATATTTATTCCTTTTCGAAACATTTCATATATATACTTCTCAACACGTTAAACATATGTAGTAGAGTTTGCACTTCACGAGTGTGATAGAGCAATTGCACTCATAGAGGAAGCAATTGCGTCTATAGTGCTATGAATGCAATTGAGTACTGCATGTTCATAGTGAGAGAGTGCAGTTGATATGCAAATATATCCGTTTTATTTTCCTGGGTTTTTGTGGACAGTAATTCTGACCGTTCATATCCTTTGGCTTTCAATATCCCGTTATCTATCAGGTTTTGGGGATATCCCTGTTTTAAAAGGTAGAACTTGAGTTCTTTCAGTCGGATATCTCTTGTGATTTCGTCACTAACGATAGCACATAAACGTCTAGCCAGATTGTATGGAATTGCTGTTTTTGTGTGATGAGGGTGACAGGATCCGAAATGTAAATACTGGTGGGTGTCAGTTGATTTATAGAAGATATCCGTTGAAAGTTTGGTATCTTCTTTAATGACAAGAACATCAAGGAAAGGTAATTCCATATCGCTGCTTTCCATGGTAAATTTAAGGTTGGAATCTAAGTCATTTAATATTTGGTGGAAAATTGACAATTTCTCAATGTTGTCATTCCAAAGAATGAAACAGTCATCTAAGAATCGTTTCCAATTTAATGTTATAGCTTTAGCGTCCTCTTCTCCCCACAGAGTGACAAGTCGTTGATGGAGTTTTTGCTCGAGGTATCCCAAAGTTAAGGTGGCATACGTGGGAGCCACTTTTGTTCCCATCGCTGTTCCTTTGGTTTGAATAAAATGCTCTCCTCCGAAGGCAAATGTATTGTTTTGAAGTATAATTCTTAATCCTTCTAAGATGAATTCTTGCTCAAAACGATCCTGTAGTAAGTGTGGGTATCTATCAATCCAGTATTTAACCGCTTCTATACCCAATTCCACTGGTATATTTGTGTATAAATTCACGACGTCGAATGACACGAGTTTCGTATTAGGTTGAATATGTTCTGGTAGGTGGTTGATAAAATCTATATCATCTCTTATAAAACTGGGAACCTTTTCACAATAAGGCTTTAATAAGATGTCTAACAAGTGACTCAGTCTTTGAGTTGAACAATTAGGCCCACCTACGATTGGTCGAAAAGAGAGATCTTCAGGATTTAGACAGCAAATATATTCTCCTCTCTGAGCCTTTATGGCGTTTTTGATTTCCAATGATTTGTGTACTTTTGGTAATCCGTAAAATTGACTCTCTTTTGTTTCAAAGTTTGTGAGATAGTCTTTCTCCTTAGCAGTTAAATCTCCCGAAGATGGCCCACAGACAAGTTGATTTATCTTTGATAAAATTTTTGTCTCTTGATTTGCATTAATACTCCCATAGTAGTTAGGGTCCTGTAGCATATTCAAAATCTTACGTTCGTAATATGTTTTATTCATGATGACTACTCCGCCTCCTTTGTCGGCTTCTTTTATAACGATACTTTCGTCATTATGTAAGTCATTTAAAGCTTTTTGTTCTTCTTTTGTGAGATTAGATCTAATATTCTTCTTAATTACTGTCCACAAAAACCCAGGAAAATAAAACGGATATAATTCCATTTGTGCATACCCACAATCCAAGGAATCATAATTTGACCTCCGTAGTACACCAACTTAACAACGTTCTGAAATCGGACCGGTCAACACAACAAATATATAGAGATGTAAAATTCATTAACAGCAGAAGACAGCCCAAAAATCTTAGAAGACTTCTGTGTTCATCTCATTTTAATAATAATTACAAAGTGACTAAGTGTGCAAACGCGCGTTGCGGGACGTGTACACATATAATGGAAGGATCAACTTTTGACTTTAAAGGTAGACAATTTACAGTCAATGCAAACATGTCTTGTGCCACTAAAAATGTAATATATGTAATAACGTGTGCTGGATGCCAAGAATTTTATATCGGGGAAACGAGCAATCAATTGCGTGCCCGGGTGCGTGTCCACCGACAACATATTAATACTCCAGAATATCGGCAAATTCCTCTGAGTGAACATTTGGATACTTGTGGAAATAAACAATTCACTATATTTCCTTTTTACAAACTTTCAAGTGAAAGTGATATTCAAAGACGTGAGAAAGAAAAACATTTTATACATGTGTTCAAACCTAGACTGAACAATTGAGCATAATTGTTGTAAAAATTGTACTTATAATTTTCATTCTACAGTTTTCCCGCAAAGTTTGACTATGAATATATATAGTTTTGTGACAGGCGGATTGTGGGTTATTTAGCGTCTTTTACACTCACGTTGTGGGTATCATGGATGGTTTGTGGGTCATTATATATTGACCCACAAACCACCGCCTCAAAAACTTGTGTATTGCTATAATATAAACCATATTTTCATATTTTACAAAAAAAAATATTTTGACCCATAATTACATTAATCAAAAATGACCCACAATGCAATTTTATATACATCAATTCTTACCACTCAGTGGATTGGATGAATTTTGTGTGTGACCCACAATATTCTATATACTTTCCCACTACTCACTGTTCTTTTGTTCGGGGCGTATAATGGAAAATATCGGGAATTAATAGTTATGTAGCTTATCAGCCGAGTATTTTTCAATCCTCTACGCAGGTTTTAAAGATGCATAAAAGATAGACGCGTGTATATCCCACAATGTTCTTTCTACATATATATAATGACCAACAACTATGTATATATATCACAATGATCCCACAATATTATATATGTGCACAAAAATGACCCTCAATTATATAATGTAAACATTATATTTTTTCATGAACATTTATATACTTATCAGTTATTATGTATAAACAAACATTTGTATGTACACTGTTTTTTTTTTTTTTGTTCGGGAGCGTGTTATGGTAAAAACCTTGAATAAATAGCTAGGAAGCTTATCAGCCGAGTATTTTTAAAGCTTCTATGCAGCTCTTAACGATGCATAAAAGATAGACGCGTTTACTAAGTATATCCCACAATTTTCTTTCTACAAATATATATAATGACCCACAACTATGTATATATATCACAATGATCCCACAATATTATATATTGCACAAAAAATGACCCAATTATATCATGTAAACATTATATGTTTTCACGAACATTTATATACTTATCAGTTATTATGTATAAACAAACATTCGTATGTGCACTGTTCTTTTGTTCGGGTGCATATTATGGTAAATACCTGGAATTAAAAGTTAGGTAGCTTATCAGCCGAGTATTTTCAAAGCTTCTACATAGCTTTTAACGACTCATAAAAAGGTAAGGTGTATACATGTATATCTCACAATATTCTTTCTACAAGTATAATTAAACACAGCAATACTGTAAATAATGTTTTATTCGCGTTTAAAAGTATTCCTTACGATTATATAGAGGAAAAACAACAATTTGTAAAAATTATGTATCGCTAATGCTAATAAAGATTCACTCACTATTTCGCGAAAATAAACTGTAGCGAAAATTTAGTGATCTACAGTATATACATTTATTAATCCTGTAATAATTTAATTCTAGTTGTAACGCTTTATTTGATTGGATAAAAAATTATTTTATACTGCTTCGCGGTTTATAAAAAAGCATAAACTGCCCCAACCCAGTTTATACCGTATAAAATGGGTAGCTATTAAATTCATTCCTTAAATGTTATATATATGTGCACAAAAAGGACGCACAATTATATCATGTAAACATTATATGTTTTCATGAACATTTATATTCTTATCAGTTATAATATGTATTAAACATCTGTATGTACAGTGTTCTATTGTTTGGGAGCTAGCTGCAGAACTGCATCTTCGCTAGCCAAGTGTCCGATTCGTTTCCCTCATCGCCTTGGCTAGCGAAGATAAAAAACAGTAATGTTATGGTTTTATATTTCCATTTCTTATCTTTTTCTCTATAATAACCCTTTGAAAGTTTTGGGAGTATATTCTTGATAATTCTGCCGACATGTAAATTTGGAAGGTCTATAGGTCAGCAGCTAAGGAGGCCTAATACGCATGCAAATCTCGTGCGGCTGCCTTTGTGTTTGACGTCAGAGTGCGAAGACTATTGAATTTGGCATGGAAGTCCTCGTGTAATTTAAATCGATTAGTCTACATTTTTAATGTCTTAAGTCTAGAATTTAATTTCACAATGAAATGGAAATATAAGGAATCACTGTCTAGTTCTGAGAGTATGCCAGGGACATCAACAATAGTGGGAAACAAGGGATAATTTAAGCATAACGGGCTTCGCCCGTTGTGCAAATTATCCCATGTTTCCCACTATTGTTGATGCCCTGGCATACTCTCAAAACTAGAAAGTGAATCCTTAACGCTACAGACCCCGTAACGCAAAAAGATGCATTTCAGTAGTCGGAAAATAGCTCCTCAGAGCTAATGTTATTTGTTAATGTACCCCGGCTTTAAATAAATATTTTCTTATCTGCAGCTATTTGGGAGCGTAAAAGTAAATTATGGTGAAACAGGGGCGTAGCAACAGGGGAGGGGGGCTGGCCAATGTCAAACCTAACCTGCGCTGTAAATTGCACTTTATTTGCATAACCCCCCCCCCGTAAAAGTAAATTATGGTTAGCAACAGGGGAGGGGGGCTGTCCTACCCTTCTCCCCCATTTTTTTCCCAACCTTATTTATACTATAGGAGATGTTTAAAGAAAGCCTGCCCCCCCCCCCTTTTTAGTGATGTACCGAAAATGTAGTATTTGAATAGGTACTGAAAGTAATTGGCACTGAGAAAAAGTTTACCTAAAATGTCTCAATAAAATTGAAGAGGACTCCGGAAATAATAAAATCTTCACCAAACCTGTTCTTTTTTTTTTTTTTTTTTTTTTCTACAATTTCGGAACACCTTTTTTCCGCCATTGTGGTGATTTTTAAATATTTTATAATGTGTACATATAGACAGACAAAGAGAGACATAAATATCCTATGTGACGCAGTGGTCAAAACGTCTGCTCTACAGTAGCGAAGTAAAGAGTTGATGATTATCTCAATATCAGGAAAAATTATGACTTTCTAGTATATTGACGAAATAAACTGGAATCTTTTTCGTCTTTAAAAGGTCTTCAATTTTTTCTATAGACGCAATAATGGCCCCACAATTGATCGTTTTTTTTATGCTTATTGCTTTCATTTGATTTTTTTTTGGGGGGGGGGGGGTCAGTAAACCAAAAATCCATCTGAAAAACATTTTAACAAGCTAAAAAAATTGTTCTCAAACCAGAACAACTTATTAGGAGGAGAGGAGCTCCTTTCATTTTATTAAACTTCAAAAATATGGTTCATCCTACCAACATTCTAGATTCTACATGTAACTCTTTAACAGGGGTCTACGTTCTACGGTTGACGTTTTTAACTTTTCTTTTCATCAATAAAAATATACCCTTTACTGATATCATTATAGTATAGGGGATATTTCATTTATTTAATATATACTAAAAACGTCAAACTCCTGTGATTTACAATACCTAATACTAACAACCCAACAACCAAATGTGTATATATGCAGGATAGTCAGAACTAAAGAGAAGTGGTCGAATAAATCCCTTTACGACAATCTTTTATAGAGAGATGTATAAAAAAAAGTCTTAGAACCGTAATAAAGAATAATTAAATTCTTTTAAATCAGCAAGGTCACTATATTTTATGTTTATTTATTATTTAGGATGCTCTCTACACCAGTGCAAAATACTTTTAAGATAGGACTTTCCTGTAAATTACACGGTTTACATCAATCTCGTTTCATAGATAATAGAGACTTAAGCTCAGATACTCCATGCATGGCTTTATCAAAAGTACATGTAATCTTAGCCTATATCCTACCTATATTTCGGTGATTTATATCATGTTCCATTTTATGAAGATTTACATGTATAATCAAAGATTGTGTCTTAACAATACAATTTTCAAAATACTAAATGGAAAGGAGGAAGACAATCTTTTAAACAAACAGGGTGCTACGCTTCGAAGGATGATTTCAACGTGAATACAACATAAGCAATAAAATTAATACAAGACGCAAATCAGGGAATTGTTGTTTTACAAGCCTATATATTACATAATTATACACTAACACCGGTTAAAATGATTTCTCTGTCCTAGTTCTGAGGGTTTTTTTCTAACTTTTTTCCTTTTACTGGCACCGGGACCCAATCATGAGATTATTATTCTACGTTGTACTACACATCCAAGGAGTTCATTTTAGCTATCTCTGGAATTAAACAAAGTGGTATACGTAATGACTTCCTGATAGTGAAAGGAAAATAGGAAAATAAACGTCAACAATTCCTCAGGTATACCTGTGGACAATGATGATATAGTCCGTCCCACCGTACCAACTAGACAATTAACTGTACTTTTACATATCAAAATCCATTTTATATGTATATGTACCTGGACTTTCAAAATTCAAACTACATGTATATCAAACTGAACTATTCGATAGATTGTTATTTTTTCCAAAACTATTCCTTGATAGGAACTCACCTTTTTCATTTGTATATATACATGCATATGTAGATTGAAAAGACAACGAATTAAATCTCTTCGGAGATATTAGCCGCATCTTCTCGGGCCTTTTCGACTAGCGTAAAAACAACTTCGAATGTATTACTTGAATAATAATTGAAAAAAAAAACTCTTATACTAATATGATAATGTGGATTATGGAGTTTAACTTTGATATTACCTAAAATATACTATAGAAGGGACTTTTAAGTCCGTATATTCATTCTCTCCGACGGGTATATTCTGTTTTTGATTAAGGTTGAAAGATGCGAAAAAATTAACATCCGGTTATGTTAATACATTCGAGGCTTTCAAAGCTAGTACACTAGCCTGGTCACCTACATGTAGCTCATGTATCTTTGCCAAGAAGTACAGGGACAGGGAACCAGACGACTCGAACACTAACCTCAGATTTCAAAGGGGGTCTACCCTTGCTGATTCAGTCATGTGATCATATTTGAATTTCATTCAAATGTTAAACTTTTAAAGTCCGAGTTACTTTGAATTGTGGAACGCACAACATTAAGCTCCCGCTTTTAAAGACTATTAACAAATGGTTGTAATTAAAAGCATCTTTTACATCGAAGAATTAGACAAATCATAAAACCTTTCTGATGAACTTTATGCATAACGAAATATAAGATAAGAAGGCAGTTTCCGGCGGAGAAAAATATATCGACCTGATCCGTATTCCTTCACCTATTACACCCGACGTTTGAATGGACGAAGCGGAGTCAGCCGAGGATTGTCGATGTTTTTCCGACCTCTGACGGAAAGAGCCGAGATGATGCAATTGCTCTCCGATCAGCGGATCGTTCAACAACATTGAAATAAATGTTAGATGGATTCTGAATTGTAGTATCTTGTCCATACCTTAAAGAATGTAAATTAAATATTACACAAAATTTGCAAAGGAGGGGGTAATCAACTGAATACGAAGCGACTCTTATTTTGCATGAATTTTAACAACTTCTGCTTTTAATACATATTCACACTTTCGAATACGAGGCTTGTTCGAAAAATTCCTGGACGATGTAAATCTTCATTTAACAAACTACTTTCAAGATATTTAAAATAAGCCCAGCATATTTGTGTACAAATATCTGTTTTGTTGATTTGTGAAATTTCTTTCCATAGGCGTCGGAAGTAAATTGAAAGGGGGACTAACAGAAAAGGAGGGGGGCTTAACCAACAAAAAAGGTACCCAATTTTCAATGCCTATATAAAAGTTATTTTTGTAAAGGGGGGACTAATCCTTCCTACCCCCCCCTCCCCGGTTTCGACATTTATGCATTCCGAAATTAATTTATTTCATTTTAAGATTTACATGTTTTGTGACCAGGGGGCATATATATTGATTCCTCTAACATTTTAACCTCGGAAACTTGATTAGAGAAAAAAAACTAATTGCTATAGCTTTGTAAATTGTATGAAGTATAGAAGAAATGTATAATATATTCGCCAATTTAGAAAGAGAATATCTATGATACAAATAACTTATGAAGAATTAAGTGTGGGCGGGGAGGGTGGGTGCTGATTCATTTGACCTAGTATATGAAGTTCACATCCACTGCGATATGTAAATATTAACCATCCCTTTATTCTGAGGTTCCTAATCAGGCCAGTGTTACAATTAAAGCCATATATGGCGTATGTGCAATGAAAATTATTAGACTAAAATTATAAGAACTTATTATTTGCAATCATTACTTTATATAAAGATAGAACTTTTCCGTAAATTACAAAATCTAAGTCAATTGCGTTATAAAGATATCACAATTTAAATTTGATTCTCGGAATTTTCTCCGTATCGGAAGAAAATACAAAAGATTCAAATAACACATTGCGGAGAATATAAAATTGTATTTTTTGATGAGACGAGGTGTTCTCCGTGTTCAGAATTATATAAAAAGCTTTAATTTGAATGTATTAACTATATTTCTTTACTTAATTTTGTATTTTTCAAAAATATTTTTTTGATCAGTTACGCCATATATGGCTTTTATGATAGATGTGTAGATCATAAGACTGAACTTTTGTCCCCCACTTTTACTGAAAGTGAGGAATATTACTTTCGATCCGTCCGTCTGTAGAACTGTATAGCATTTTTCTGTCTGTCTGTAACACTTTCTTTTTCGCGAAATATCTCGAGAAGGTTTTTGGTTTTTACAACGAAATTTTACATAGCAATTCCCCTGGTGTAATTATAAGAATCCTTTAAATTTTAATGTTAAAAGTTCATAAAGGTCAAGGTCGCAAAATAATAAATTCTGTCTAGTTTAACACTTTCGTTTGGGCGCGATATCTTGAGAAGTTGAGGAGCTTTTCCTGTTAAATTTTATGCCACAAGTCGCTAAAGTTATTACCTTAGAAATACCCCTATTGATTTTGGGGTCAAAAGGTAAAGTTGAAATTTCATACGTTCTGTGTATATATAAAACTTTAATTTCCAGGCCATATCTCGGGTAGCTTTTAAAGTTTTTGCAATCTTATATCTTAACTCCCCACGGCCCCACCCATCCTTGTTAAAGTGTCCGACCTCGGTACCCCCATCCACCTCACCCCCACCCCCGCCATCATCGCATTATAGCTTGTGCTGATTCAGTCTTTACCACAACAGCATTTATTCAACATCAATAAAACATTAGGCTAGAACTGTACAAATCATAAGCACTTTTTTGTTGTTAAGAATACATTCAATGAAAAGGGAGTAGAAAATCAATATTCAATACAGTTAATTTATTCTATCACTTTACATAGTCAATTTGGTGTTACGTACTTTGAATTTAAATTCGACTTTAGAAATGTTTTGGCCGGAATGTGTCGAGCACATTATGCCGTGTGTACTGTGAACATTTGCACATTTTGTCACAGATATATATTGTGTTGAAGAGTTTATTTATTACGTTTGAGAGAGAGAAATAGAGAGAGAGAGAGAGAGAGAGAGAGACAGATTGAAACACACACTTACACATTAGGATAAGTGTAAGGCAGATAGATAAGTAAACAAGCTGTAATTATCCAGCATAACTCGCAATGATGTAGGGAAAAAAGTTTAGTCAGAACATTTGTCCAGGATTTAGTTTTAATCACTTCATTAATTTGGCTGGTTCCGATTGTGACCAGTTCCGATTAATTCTTAATTTAAGGTGTAAAAATAAACTGATACCCATGATAAGAAGGTATAAATATTAGTGCTTGAATTATGCGAAGTTTTGATTTTTTCCCGTTAAAATTTGGAACTGGCCAAACGATTGTACATATTGCAGATGCATGAGATTTTAGTACATTATTTGTTGAGGCATGCCATATGCATGATATGGAGATATTCATTTTTGTTCACTAGTGATGTCAGCTTCCTGTTCATCCGTACGTGCGTCTGTCCGTGTCATGCCTATCAATAATTTTTGTCGAAGTTTTCTCAGCAACTTTTTATTACAGATGCTTGAAATGTTAGCACACACTTTGTTGAGGCATGTCCTATGGTGTGGTTTCTTTAATATAATCAACTTTCTATTGATTCATCTACCTGTATTAACTGAACTTAATAGTATATATATTAATATGATAGTTTATGGATACATATGTAAATATTTATTTACATCAGAGCGGGAATAAATCTAGTGAACATTGAGTCACAGACTTCTTGTAGGTAACTTGCCACAAATCATCAGTGGATTAAGGGCATCAAGATTATTCAAATGAAGAGCCGTACCTTCTTTCTAGGAAAGTAGTTATGAATTACTGAAGTTATGAATTACATGTGACATCTTTTACACATTTTTTTTGTCTCATGGGGAAAGAATGGAACTACAATAGGTGATCCAAGTTTTTCATAGAATATATAAGAATTCTTTCAAAATCTATTGCAATTCTGAAATACGGATGTTTTTTTTTACTTGTATCTAATAACTTACTACCCGACTATTAAATTGTACTTTCACAGATGTCATGACCCACAATCATTTATATACATGTAGTGCTGCATATAATTCTGATGTCGGCTGCTAGTGAGTGTGAATCATGCATGCTGATTAGAAGGAAGAAGTTTTGTGATTTTCTTCGGCATTAGACTGAACTTAATCGAAGTGCAATCAACGCTAATCTTTATATTACCCATGGGAGTGGTGCTAGGCAACTATTGATAATGTCCGCACTTTTGAGGAAAGGGTGCAAAAATGTTACAAATTACAAATTAAATCGTTAAAACTTTATTCTCAGAAAACAATTTGAGGACTTAATTAAATATTTTCAACATTAATTGTGTGTGTGGGGGGGGGGGATTTCAATATCCTATACGTGCTCAATAATATTGATGAGTCAAACTATAAAATGGACATATAGCAGGGAATAAACAATAAATAAATTAAAGTGAATAATGTTTAAGGTGATACCACAAAGTCTGCGCAGCGAACTTCTGCATAGTTTATAAAAAATAATTAAAGACCATAATTTACTAGTGTCAGAGAAAGTGCTAGAATCATTGACTATTTTAAGAATCCATCTCTTAATTAAGCATCCTCTTTAGATCTAGAACAGCCCGATTACACGTTATAATTAAATTGCAATATAGCATTTTATTGCAGCTGCTTCCATGAAGTAAATAAATGCCAAAATTCTTTTAAAAAATTATTTGTTATTTAGTGAACATGCATTGTCATTAAATCTACCGGGTATATATTTGATTCTCAATTTGAACACAATTTTCGTGGATACTCGCACGTATGATTGATATACACAGAGAAATTTGAATTAATGAAATATTGTAGTTCTACTCAATAGCTTATTAAACTTATTAAATATGACTACATAACAAGTAGAATTGCACGTTAATAATATAAACATTTTATAGTGTGTAAGTGTTTGAGACTGTGTGTATTTCAAGTTAAAATGTTATCCAAGAGAATTATTTTTGGACATAACTGACTCCATATCAGATGTAGCTAGGTAATTTTGGGAGGGTTCGGGCTTCATCAAGAAGCTTCAATGGACCAATTCCCCCTCTGGGAGTATAATCTTTTGATGTGAACTTTGAAGCGACATTTCATATCAGCAAGAAGCCCTATAGAGCATACAGATTATCTAAAATTTACAAACACTATGTACATATTACATGTCAAGATGACAATTTTCTGAAGGTTGAAAATGGAATACATTCAGTTGTTTATAAAAGAATCTTTAGATTGAAGAAATTCAGAATGTTTGACTGCTTTTGAACCCAATGATTTATAGATGGATATCATTTATATTGATTTTATACATGTACATGTATGATGTTATATAAGATTTTTATCTCCAAGCCTAAGCAATGCTTCTATATTTAAATCTTTTTTTAAATAACAATCAATATTTTACACTGTGTTTTATATTATGAATCCACACTATTTACTTCATCATTTTCATGCACCCCCCCCCCCCTATTTAACCTTTAAGGTTTTTGGACGTTTTTTTCACATATTTTATTTATTACACTATTACACTTATTCATAATGTGTACCATAAGCAATAATCCTGAAAAAAAACAACAAAATATTCGTTACACACACACAAACACTCCATCCATCACCCTAAAAGACCCCATTATTATTTTTTTCACATATTTTATTTATTACACTATAACACTTATTCATAATGTGTACCATAAGCAATAATCCTGAAAAAAACCAAAATATTCGTTACACACACACGAACACTCCATCTATCACCCTAAAAGACCCCATTATTATAGTGTCCCTTAATAAAATGTATAGTGGGGTATTTATTTGTGGTTGAAAGATTATTTTGGATTTTTCACAATATTTTTCGTAAGTTACATATGATGAATAAGTTTAACAAATATAATTAATGAAAAAAATATCCAGCAAGCCCTGGGGTTGATTATCGAAGGGGGACCCCCCTGTCCACATGTAACTGTGGGATAAAGGGGTAAACATGTGATAAAGATTGTTTTCATTTCCTACACAGGTATCCTTATATAGCAATTAATATACACAATCGTTACATTGTAAACGTGTGTTTAAATCAAAATGTGATTTGACATATCCAGTGCCAAGTGGATATAACGTACCCTTCTCAACCGCAAAACAAGGGCTGGCATTTGTTACCATACAATTATAGCATTACAGTGTAGATTGTTAGATTTCTCTGATTCTCTGACCTATCTACAGAACTGTAGCTCTCCGAAAAAAAATATATTGGCAGACGGGAGAGCTACAATGTCAACCGTTAAAAAAACCTGTATATTTATTGCGCACAAAAAATAATAATCATTGCTTATTTTTATGAAGCATTCACTGATTCTTTCACCTCACTTATCCATTTCAGTATCACCCATATATGTAAAATGCAAAAAAGTTTTTTTTTTTTTTTTCAGTATAAACACAAATATATATGTGTGTATACAAAATACATTATGTTTACTATCACTACAAGAAAAAAGAGAAAAAAAATCAAACAAAAGTAAAAATTTAAATGTTTCTTTATGAATGTTATAAAGCTGATTATTATTCAAATAGATTGATTAACAATATCAATCTCTTTTTGAACCGGGTGTCTTCCATATACAATGTATATTTAATATATTTATTAATGCAAGCACGTATTTTTCCAAACTATAATACATTTACGTGTTATATTTTTAACTTCGTTGAACATCAAAGGTTTTTACAATTTCTTGAATTTTGGTATACATGCTTTTTTACAAGCAAGATAATAACATTTAAAGATGTGTTTTCTTTGCCAGGAATACCTTACATAACAGAAATTGGGTATAAGTTAATATTTTTTACAGTTTTTTTTTTGAAAAATCCATTCCTCTAAACAATTCCATATTCCCTGAGCAGAAACACAGTGATAAAAAAGATGCTTCAAAGTTTCTGGCTCTAGATTACAGACACAGCATAGTGGATTATCTTTGATTTTAGATAAAAACAATGAGGTACAAGTTGCATGAATCCTATGTATGATCTTACAATTGACCCATTTGAGATTTGAATCTTAACTTAAGTATTTTAAGTTTGAAAAAGGTCTTTTCAGCTCAAGTCATTCTGCAAACCTAAATCTCTTGTCAATTTTGTAACACATACAGTTTGGTTATAAAGCTTAGATAGAAAGAAATTGTATTACACTACTAAGTCAGAAACGTACTGACATTCCCATTTTTTACTGATAAACTTAGACATTTACTGA
Source organism: Saccostrea cuccullata (assembly GCF_032062105.1). NCBI lineage: Eukaryota > Metazoa > Mollusca > Bivalvia > Ostreida > Ostreidae > Saccostrea > Saccostrea cuccullata. Next base: position 19,938 of record NW_026937234.1, read on the forward strand.
CAATGTGCTATCGTTACTGAAAAACTTAGACAACTAGTGCTAATTGTAACGGGGACCGTTACAGATGTTCCCCAAACGCTCCCCATCTTCCGTTTTGATACCTTTCTCTACAAACTTCACTAAAGATGTGTAACACTTTTTTTATATTTAATACAATTTAAATATTTTAAGAAGTATTTCAATGGTAAACAAGGGCGTTCCATGTGAATAGAAATATTTAGAAAAGGCAGTTTTCCTATTTCAACAAGAAATAAAAAAAAAGCACTCAGACTCAGTACCATGCGAGTCGCAATATTTAGAAAAGACCCTCTTCTCTGTAAACAAAAGACACCCGGCGTATCATGTGAATGGTTGTATTTAGAGGGTTCGTATATGGGAGATTATTAATTCACAAAGATTTTTTTTTAAATAAAAAAAAACCCACTCACACGGCGGACCATGTGAATGGCAATGTTCAGACATCACTGCTAAGTTTGACACAAGTAAACTATATTTATGTATTCAGAAAAAATTGTTTTCCTTTTAATAAAAAAAACACCACTCACATGGCGGACCATGTGAATGGCAATGTTAAGACATCACTGTACCCTTACTATTTGTTAACTTTGACAAAAAATAACCTATAGTTGATTAAAAACAGGTCCTGCATCAGACAGACTGCATTACTATAATAGTGTCTTAATGTGTATACAAGAAACATGTTGTCATCCCATGAGAATCCCTCGCAAGGCATAAAAAGACACAGATTGCAATTCAAGACATATAAGATTTTGTAATTTTTCGGAAACATTTTTAAGAAGGAACTTTGTCTTTCTTTTTTTTTTTCATTATTACACTTTTTAGTCTTCCGAAGGGTCATCAGACAGCCTAGGAGACTACGACAATGTCATTTCGTATATTTTACTTTTTCGCCGTGCAATGCAAGGGTTCATCAAGACGTCGCACGACACTGATTCCTCTTTTCAGAGCTCTCCATGCCAAGAAGAAAAATATTCCTCTAGCGTATATAAGGAAAAAAAATACCCCTCACACGGCGGACCATGTGAGAGGTGGTAAGTATATGAAAATGACTGTCTGACTATTTCTCCACTAATTAAACCTGTAAGGTCTAAGTATGCCACATAACAAACAGCACATAACAAATGCTTTATGTCCAAAATGTATTGAACACCGTTTCGCCCTGTAAGAGCTCATCAGGCCGCCTAGCAGACGACGACAGTGTTTTTTTTTTTTTTTTTTTTTTTTTTTTCAACGTTTTTTTCTCGTAATCAATTAACATATATTACAATAAATGTACAATAAACATATGCCCTATATTAAAATGGACATAAATTGAATAAAATATGTATATAGATTTAATCATTATTATCGCGCAACTGTAGAACATTTAAATTAATAAGTTACATCGTGCATTTTCTCTCTTATCCAATTAACATGTATGACAATAAATGTACAATAAACACAATTGTTATATTACAATAGACATGAGTTATATAGAATCTGTATGTACATTTTGCATTCTCATTGTGCATCTATAGAACAGTTGTTACATTGCTTTACAAATTTTACAATTTAATAGAAATCGCATCATGGAAACTATAATACAAATGTTCAATTGTCACATTTGGATCTTCTGGGAAGTCTTTTGCGAGCACCAAGTCGAGACAAGAGCCACTCTCTGTCGTTGGCTTGTTCACAAGTTGTTGGTACCCATAGCTTGTAAACAACGTTTTTAGAGATGGTTTTCCAAAGTAGTTGTCATTGAAATCGCCCAGAATCAACACTGGGGAGGATATTTCTTGATTGATTTGGGATAATAGAGAACTGATTTTGGCTTTAAACTTATCCATTGGATATATTGGAGGTCTGTATATCACGAAAACCGCTACCGCGCTTGGTTCTAATATTTGTATTGACACACACTCTAAGTCCTTTACTTTGGTCGTGTACCTTGTATGTTTGACATCTTTTGTAAATATTGCGACCCCACCCTTAGCCTGTGATTGTAGTTGTCTAAATATGGGATCAGAGGATGTGTATACCTCCTCTCGATAGACTGCGTGAACATCTGAGTTTGGAATTAAGCTGGGAGGTACGTAGTCTTTCTTGGTAAGCCATGTTTCTGTGAAGCATATAACTTGGGAGTCGTTCACAAAACCAGCGTTTTCAATGTCTTTCCTATGTGCGAGGAGACCTTCTGTATTATGCAACAATAGTTTCAGACAATAACATTTGTCATCAACACCAGTTTGGAGGAGGTAGTTTGGCATGCTAGAAAGTGATTCCTTAATTTCTGCTGACGCAAAAATACAATCTGTGTCAAAATGCAAGATGCTGAGTCCTTGTAATGTAGTTGTTCTACTTAATGCTACATATGCCATTCCTGGTTGAAATATCTTTTGAAGTGAAACTACTACTTGTGTTGTTGTCATCCCTTGCACTTTGTGAATGGTTGCTGCCCAACCCAGCTTAAGTGGCAATTGTTTTCTGAGTGCATTTCGTCCTACAAGAACATCTTCATATGGCGTTATACGGACAGCTTTTTCTGATCCTTGTACATTTGAAACTGTGGTGGAGATGGCTTTTCTGCCAATGTTTTCGTTATCAAATTGTATATATACCGCATCGATGTCATTTCCCCTGACCTCTATAGCAGATATTGTACCAAATGCGCCATTAACAAGACCATCTTCTGTATCAATGTTTCTTGTTAGCATAACCCGTGCATGGATTCCAAGTTTGATTATGTCTGGTAGGTTTTCTGGCGATGAGGAGGAATAGGGTTGCTTTCGCAAGAGCAGCGTACCTGAGGTACTTTTTGTGTAATCTTTGGCTGTTGAGTACAGACATGGACTGCAGACTGTTTCTACCATCTGTTCATTGTGTGCATCCACTTCGTTGTTGGTTGAAAATATATGCAAAGCATTCTTTGACTCTATCGGAATTGACTCTTTAGAAACAGACTGAAGGAGTTGTAAGTCTGTTTGTTGCAATGGTTCTCCCCGCAATCGGACCCTTAGACGATTTAACATTTCGGCAAATTTTACATCTTCCTTTTGACGCATGATCTCAGACAGGCTGGCAATTTGGAATAATGGATTCCAGAGATCTAAAATTATAGAATCCTTTAGCTTGTACAGAGGAGATGCCTTCACTGGAGGAAGCTGGTAGAAATCACCAACAGCTAAAATTGCAACATTTCCAAACACCTTCTTAGATTGTTTAATTTGGGTCAGCCTGCCATGGATGTATGTTAGAAGTTTGTGGTCTACCATCGAAATTTCGTCAATGATAAGGAGTTTTAAGTGTTCATATTTTGCTCTTAGCGAGTTTAGGATGTTTTCCCCCAAAGGCGTGTATGGGAGTTTAATATTTTTGCTAATCCCAAATGCTGAATGCAAAGTCATACCGCCTATGTTGAATGCAGCTGTTCCAGTTGGTGCTGTTATAAGCACCGATAAAGCATCAGGTGTTTCAAGTGTTTTGGATAGAATTCTGTTTGTTTCGTGATATATGCATTTTATGAGATGCGATTTTCCTGTTCCTGCTCCTCCGGTTAGAAACAGATGAAAGGGATCAGGAGACTTTTTCCATGCTACTTCAAATACCCATTCTCTTACTTTGTAGAATACATGTCGTTGAATCAAATTCATTTTTCTTAATGAATCTTGTATTTTGGTAGGAGAAATTTTAGGTTTCTGATATTGTATGATTCCAGCTTGGGTAGATGTAGACGATTTTTTAGAAATCGCCAGAAGTTCGATATCTGGAGATATGTCTTCGTCCTCGTTATTAACTTTGCTTGTATTTTTCTCCTGCAGTGTGAGTCTTTCTGCTTCACATTCAGGGGCTACTGCTGCCCATGCGTCTTCTCCGATGCGGCCCTCCTGTACATCATCCCATGCTTTCTCTAAATTATCTGCATCCCTCTCAAAGCGAGCTCTGTTTTCATTAATGATGTTCAATACGGATCTTTTTCCGATTTTTCCATTGAAAATGTAATGTTCAAAATTGAAGAATTCTTCAGGTTTGATTATTACAGTTCTGTGTGGTAGGTACAGTTGAAGCAATGTCAGGAAGTAATCATTTTCCTGCTTCAGGCGATTGAATCGGGGGTAGCGGATGACAGCTTGTTTTCCTTTCTTTCTTTCCTTTATGTACCCTAGTCCATTAGTCAGTTCATAGTGCAATAGCTGTGCACCTTTTTTGGAAGAAGTTGGAGGTCTAGAGGCTGGATAGAGAGAGTAATATGAGCAGAACTCTGCCAAACATTGTTCATCAAATGGTTGTCCAATTGGACGAGCGTAATATTTGTCAATGATGGAGGACATCCATATATTCTCACTGTTTCCTTTTCGTGATTTCAGTATGTTCAAAGGAAGACTCATCTTAATTGCATTGCTTCCTGTGGGAATGAATACAACTTCTCTTGAGCATTCTTTCAAATGCATGCTGCAAACTCTGAAAACAGCTTCCTGTGCAGACACTTCTCTGTTTTGGACGTAAACCTGAGCAATGTGTTTCATTGCAGTAGCCGCATCCTTGTTGCCCTCTCGTGCTTCTTTTTGTGCATTTCCTATAAGTTCGCCGACTTCGGCTTCTGCTTTGCTGATATATGATAGTATATAAGCTACACATGAGTAAGGGTCCATAACATATTGAATGTCCATGTTTGCATTCCATGCACGCAGTAAAGTTGGATTGTAATTGTTAACCCAACCATCTTCTACGTTTCTTTTGTAATATATCGTGTTTTTCTTCGTATTTGCAGACAGACTTTCCTTGAATTTGGCGTAAGTAATATTACAAGCAAGTAGAATGTCATCAAATGTTAAGTTAGACTCTGTTGAGTTGATTATTCTCCATATATCTTTAACAATTTGTTTTGGAGATCTCTCGGCACCAGATTTACATAGTTGTTCAATTTCCTGAAGTGTTGGCATGTTAGTGGTTTGATTTTTTTCTCTCTCCTTGTTTTCATTGTCTTCCTCTGTGACTTTTACAAGAAACGTTTTGCGTATTGGAGGCCTAGGGAAATTAAATCGACATGTCGTTGAGTTCTTCTTGCATGACTTTGTGTGTGTCTTACTGTGAACCTGTACAGCATTAACAATATCATGGAGTTCAGGATCGCTTTTCTCATTTGGCATGGAACATGATACATATTTATCAACAAAAGTACAGATTTCTTTCTCTGTGTTTTCGTTTAATTTAGGTGCATTCCTGACCCACAATAAACAATGGATATGTGGGGAGCCGCGCTGCTGAAACTCTGTTCGGTAGAAGAAATCCACTACGTCTCCGACTGGTTGTGAAGGGGACATAATTAAGTCTGTGAATAGTCTTTGCACACGGTTATTAAATAATCGGGCACACATCACAGGGTTTTCCCTTATAAGGTGGCATTTTTCTGTCCATTCTATATCTCCAGGTGATCTTGGGTCTTCCGGGTCTTTTAATGCATTGATTGTTTCATCCCATCTAGTTTCACCAGCGGAAAACGTTATAAACCATGTCGGGATTCCTAACTGCCGAATCATGGCGTATAGATCTTTCATTGTTCTTTGCCAATATGGAGGCGATCCGCGTACTGGTTGTAAGAAACGAAAACCAGCATCTGATTTAAGAATTTTCTGTAAATCATTAGCATTAGTAAGCATTGACGCCGTTACTTTGCCTCCATCATTTGTATTTCCTTTCCCTTTCCGTAAGGCTATAGATATGTTTGATCGAATGTTTGACATTTCAATCATGAATTGAGCAAAGAAGATAAACTGATTATCTTTTGCGAATCTTTTGTCGGCGCAAAATAAGCGGGCATTGAAGTATTTTGTAGGGGACAGTTTTATAGGTCGATCTTCAAAGTATCCGAATTTGCCATCTGGATAAAGGTTTGGAAAAGCCATTGCATCCGCTCCTTTTTCCTGGAAGATACTTTGCGGTGTTTGATTTTCACCGGGCGCAATGCAAAAAACTTTGTTCTCTGTGTCTAGATACTCTTGTCCTATATCAACAGGCTGAGAACACGTTTCTACTGGTTGTGTGTGCATTGTCAAATTCTCCTGTTCTGAACTTTCATTTTCTTCATCCGAAGAATTTTCTTGTTCGTCTACTTTAACTAAATCTGAATCGGTTTCTGGGTCAAACCAACTGTCACTGAGTGCTATATTTGAATACCACGGGTTATTTCTTTTCAGGAACTCTATTGCTTCCTTTACCTTTTCTGGTCTCACCCATTCGTACTGGTAATGTCCTTTGTATGACAGTTTCCTTTTAAGTTTAACTTTGACCATCTGAGCTTCATTAATAGTTCTAGGCAGAGAAGTCGTGACACTGCTGATGTTCGACGGGACATTTACAACTTGTCCTTTGACACCTTTTTGTCCACCCTTTGGAAGTGAGAGGAGTTTCATGAAAGGTATTCGAAGAGCAACAAGTTGTCTTTCGAGGTGGTTTAACATTTTTAGCTCCTCGGGCACGATTGAAAGGTGTAATCCATTTTCAAGAGCCTGTGGTGGCATGTTACCTGCACACAAATGTCTGTCACATGTATGGCAGATCCACTCCTTCGACTCGAAAGTATACTGTCCACTTAAACATCTTTTAGCATTACTTGCGAACTTGCCATTTAAATACTTGGAGCGGTTGCAGATCTTTACTTGAGATTTGTAAAGCGTCCTCGCACACACAGTACATGGATATGATGGAATTTTCTTGATGTTCTTAGTAAATGTTTGCAATGCAACGTGAAGATTTTTGCGTCTTCGATTCACGGCTTCTTTTTTCTTTATTGGAATTGCGGGATTCTTGTGATATTGTTGGAACAGGAGCATTTTCAGTTTATGGCGAAATAAAGAATTGGATGCATACCGTTTTATTGATGACGCTTTTACATTTTGCCTAAAGATGGTATTAAATCTGTACTTCTTGAGTGAGTAGTAAAGAACACATTTCTTGAAGTTCAAATTTTCGCTGTATTTTTTCTTAGATGCTGATTTAACATGCTGCCGAAATGCTTCATTTTCTTTGTATTTCTGTTTAGAAGCTGCTTTTGTACGCTCTTGAAAAGTTAGGTTCTCTTTGTATTTCTGCTTCGAAGCAGCCTTTAACCGCTGCTGAAACTTAATGTTCTCTTTGTATTTCTGCTTCGAAGCTGCCTTTAACCGATGCTGAAACTTAATGTTCTCTTTGTATTTCTGCTTCGAAGCTGCCTTTAACCGCTGCTGAAACTTAATGTTCTCTTTGTATTTCTGCTTCGAAGCTGCCTTTAACCGCTGCTGAAACTTTTTGTCTTCTTTATATTTCTCCTTAGAAGCTGCAATTTTACGTCGTCGCAGTTCTCGGTCTGAAGTATATTTCAAATTTCCTTTCTTCCTATACTCTTCCTTGTTTTTAGCATACATATCTTTTTTCTTGACAGCTGTTGGATTTTCTTTTTGAACACTAAGAACAACATCATAATGATTCAAGTTTCTATGGTAGAGATAAATTCCATCTGTCACATTGGCTTGTGAAGGACTGTGTTTCATCCATTTCCAATGCGGTCCATATTTGGAATATACATAAATATCAACTTGAAGCATATCTGCGGCAGTGAATATTTCTGTTTCTGTCGCCCATATTCTTTCGGATTGCATTGATGTATCTGATAAATATGCTTCTACATTTCCGTAGTACTTGTTTGGAAGAGCGTTGCTTAATTCATCCTGATGTGCAAGGAGATGATTGCAAATATGTGATCTGATTTGAGAATGGTATTTTTCTGTACCAGTTATTATATATGACAAGGCACTAAAAAAACAGTTTCCATCAGGTTTTGTTTCATGTAGCAGTGATGGATATCCTAATTCTGTAGATGATTCCTCATTTTCAAACGGACAGTTTATGTTGCCTAGTTTAAATTCTTGTGCAGTTTGTAATCTCCAAGATTCATCGACTGGTTGATATATCAAGTAGGGTTTCATATCATCTCGCTCTAATCGTTTTCTTCTTTTATCTTTATATCTTTTTCTCCGACCTGAAAGGGATCGTTTTCGCTTGGCCATAACTGTACTTTCATTGCCCTTGATTAGCTTGATTTAGGCCTGAAAAGATAGATTTATTGTATTTTCACATTCTAAAATAGGAGGTATATTAGAACGTTCTTTTATACCTCCTTGGGAGCTCTTTATAAATTTCCTAAAATTTCAATGTAGATAATTCAGTTCAATAATTTCATTTGTTAAAAAATATCCTAGTTTGTGAATTCATAAAAAGCTCCTGTGAATTTAACAATTTATATTCATTAAGTCTACAGATACAAACAATACAACATACTAAGTATATGGCTGTCTGCCGCCACACATTGACTATTTTCAACCTTAATCTTACTTTTGACTAATAATTATATATATTTAATTTCTTTGTAGGCATTATAGTGAAGGTGTGACGCCCAGCACCGCGACGGGGACGCCAGCCGTTTTCAAGCCATGTGTTTTCGTCCCATTATTTTTGTACTGTTTCCCAAATTCAATGTTATGTAAAATCTATCCAAATTTCGAATATTTCTTTGGAATAAACTCACATGCCTTGAAGGTGCCATATTTCGTTTTATTTAATTATCATGACAACGTATGTACAAATAACAATATTATTTGGCAAGAACAAAATTTTGAAAAGACTACTTGCGATATAAAACGACATATCATATTTGTGATACATGTGAATAAGTCATTATCATGTTATGGTTACATAGTTGACATTGCTATTTATTACAAAACTTGATATTATCTATCTTCAAGTGGCAAAAACTATTGTCACTGCACTGTACAAGTTAGTTTTTTTCCCCCAAAAGATTATGTTTGAGCAATATACAACATCAGAAAGAAATTGTAACAAGTCCTCAGAAAGAAGAATAGTTTTCTGTTATCTCGAAATCGATTCTATCACTCTTATTTTCTTGCACCAATAGAGCATTGTTTACTGTCACGGTCCGTAATCCAATATGATTTCTTTTTGAATACGTGTCTTTTCCTTTTTTGTCTGACAGTTTTTTTTTACTTTTGCATTTTTTCTCGATAGTCGATCAAATGGATGTTTCTTTACATCTTTGAATCGTCTTTTGCTGTTTCCATTGGTGTCTTTACTGGATTATTAATATCAACAATCTCTTTTGACTTTAAAGCGCCACTACTCTCAACCTCCTCTGACACCCCAGTACCAATAGTGTAAACATCCTCAATCCAGCTTGTATCGAGTTCACTTTCTAATTCTCGACACTTTTCCTTGATATCTGCTGAAGTACATTCAAGTTTTCTATTCTTTTCTTTCAGTTTTTGTATTTCCCTTTCAGACTCATGTAATTTTCTTTTTAGGATGGCCTCTTCCTTTTTAGTGGCAGAAAGCTTTAGTTCTACTTCATGGTGATGTTTTTTAATGTCTTTCACATCCTGCTGAACTTGATTTGTTATAGAATCGACAAGTTTTAGGTGTTCCTCCGATAACTTGTCTTCTTGGCGCATTTTGAAGCAAAGACCAACCAATTGTAAAAGTGATGCATCAATTGAGTTCATTTCCCTGAAAAGAGTATCCATATGCTAATTTTCTTTCAAATTTTTGTTTTTTTCTTCAAGTGACCATAACATAAGTAGTATTTGCTTTCACAGCATAATGAGATTTTTCCCAAAGAAGGTACATGTATATGGCTATTTGCCACCACGCATTGGCTTTTTAGCCCTATCATTATCTTTCCTTGAAAAATTTTCAGCTTGGCCTAAAATATATTTTTTCTTGCAGGCAGGTAAGCAAAGGTGTGGCGCCCGGCACCGCGACGGGGACGCTAGCCATTTTGTCAAGCCATGTGTATTCGCCAAATAGCTGTTTCCCTTCCCAGTGATTTCTAATATATATTCTATATAAATTTGTTTAAGAGGAACTTTTTCTCATCCTTTACATCTAATGGTTGTTAAAGGCATACCACATGGCTTGAAGGTGCCATGTACCAAATTTTAAAAAATATTGGTCCTTTAATCATAAGGACCACTATGTAATAGTTAAAAATGCGACCACATATTTGAAGCCCAGGCCGCGTTTGGGCTCTTTTTATGCATATGTTAAAGGCGATCACCTTTTTGAAGCCCGGATCGCGGTCGAGCTTTCGTTTGTACATCTTTCGGGCTAATTTGCAACCACATTTTTGAGGCCCGGGTCGCGGTCGAGCTCATTTGCTTGCATAGTATTTTGTTTTGTTTTTTTGTCTGTTCTCTTTGATTGCGACCACAGTTTTAGGCCCGGGTCGCGGTCGAGCTCATGTTGCATGTATTTTTGCCTTTATATCTACCCCTCCGGTAACCGTGACCAATGTGTGCTCTTAACCAAGCACAGGTCCGTCCAGCTTGAGAGCTAAACTTACCAACAGTCAAACTCTCCCCAGGCGGACCCTCGCCAACCCCAATTAATAAACAGCGTATTTGCGGCAGAGAATCAGTTAGGTACTTCCTCTGTAAACAAGATTTCATGCACTAGAGGGGATTAAGCTTGCATGAAAATCTATCTGATTGCGACCACAGTTTAAAGCCCGGGTCGCGGTCGAGCTCATGTTGCATGTATTTTTGTCTCGATAAAGTTTGCAGTGACAATGACTCTTTTGCCTTTATATCCACCCCTCCGGTAACCGTGACCAATGTGTGCTCTTAACCAAGCACAGGTCCGTCCAGCTTGAGAGCTAAACTTACCAACAGTCAAACTCTCCCCAGGCGGACCCTCGCCAACCCCAAACAGAGTATTTGCGGCAGAGAATCAGTTTGCTACTTCCTCTGGAAACAGTCATGAGCTCGAGGGGGGTTGAGCTTGCATGAAAGTCTTCACACTATGACCTGGATACCAGCCCATTTAACAAATTCCCTCTTCCCAACAGAGGATAGCGTGACTTGGTATATCAAAGGTCTCCGTGATCCAGTTCTGCTTCTAAATGCCGTCAGTCGACTTGTCGACCATAATTGCCTCAGCAGCAGTTCGTTACTCGAATCAAGCTGCTCCATACTATAGGAAATGGCGTGCGGGACATACCGATGTAACGATTTTAAGGATCTTGTAAGAGGGAAATCTATCCTAGCTTGATGTCAAACTTCGGAACAAGGCTCCTTGCTGCCTTTGTTTCACCTTTGTCCCGATCATGTCCTCCCATAGCATGTCTCAAACCAGCGCCTTACTGACTGTGGCACGCCGTCCCTTTGCTCCTTGTCTGTTTGTCAAGACCATTTTGTCGAAAAATTTACCGGCCACACCGGGACTCGAACCTGAGCTGTCTTGCACTCTAACTGTAAGTCCAGCGCGCTACCGACTGAGCCACGCGGTTTTCATGTAAATCAATGTTAATAGATAGACGTTTATAACAGTTTATGTATTTGATAAATGACTTTGTTTATTTCTATTAAAGGTTGTATGAAAATAGATGATATAAAAAATGCAATTAAAAAAATTATTTTATTCATAATGTATTGAAGCTTGAATTCTTTTTTATGACAGCATTTACATATCACAAGTGGATATTATTCTTAAATTTTAGATTTCTTAAATGGTTATATTTAGAATATCGGGAATCGGATTTTAACATAGCCTATTAAAATAAAATAAAACCAATTCAAACCCGATTTGCAGAAGTAAAAATAGTTGACCATGCCTAACAGACGATTGCAAGGTATACTTTATTTACTGTTGTTTTGAAAACAAGCTAGAAAATTTTTAGGCGTGCGAATCCAGACGTGTCTATGCTTACAAGTACTTTTGAAATTTCATCGTATAAGCTTTTATTACAAAGTATTCAAGATTTAAGAATATAAATGATAGTAAACTGCGGGTATTCATGCCATGATTTTGAATACACTATCTAAAAATAGGTCTTAAGATAATTTTTCACAATATTTGTTCGTACAACAAAAAGTGTAAAAAAAAAATATATATACACCTTAACACTTGTGTTCTCTTTCATTTAGCCTTTGACAATATTACATGTGTCAACTGAAAGTTCTCCACTATAGAATTGTCTGTATAGGCCTATATGCATAGGTTTATAAATGCGACAAAAAAGGGAAAGCGAAATTTAACATGTTTATTTATAGGTAAAAGTTAATTTAAGGAAACGGATTAATATAAGTTGTTACAACTTGTCTCCGAATCCTCGGGCTATTATCTGTGTATATATAATGTGTAATTTAAATGAAATAAAGTTAACTAAAGGGAAAGCTAGAAAAAATATTAATATTTATCTTGTCGGATTAAATGATTGTTCAAATGCATTTTGTTATTCTTTAAAAAATTGCAATCGTGTACATGTAATATTTAATATCCTCAATAAAAGATGATCAATGAAATATGTTATGCTCTCTCTCTCTCTCTCTCTCTATTTCTCTCTCTCTCTCTCTCTTTTGCACAACTGACTATTATTATAAAAAAACAGCACTGGCTAGAACCCCCAGTTTTCACGGTACTTGAAGTGACTGGTTAATGATCCATACGCTTACTGTACCATGCGTTCACCATGTAGTTATGTTACATGCTAGCCAGCATACTACAGAGGGTGATTAAGGATCAAAGGGTACATATACTAAAGAAGCGACTTTAATTAATTCATATCATCCAGCTAGCAAGGGTACCACAGCACACGTGGCACAGTGGTTTGAGTGTCTGCTTTAGAATCGGTAAGGAGATTATCATTACGTCGGGGGTTCGAAAACGTAACACTGTGAGGCAGTGTAAACTTAGGATCAAAGCACTGTACATCTAAGATATAAATGTTACCGCTATATCAAGTACATTGATCATATCGCGTGATGTACGTGCATGCATGAGCATGTTGACAATGTCATCTTGTCTACATCTAAAATTGCTTTTCATACTAGTATATTCAGTATCATAAAGAAAACCGAAAAATATGGCAACATTTATAATAGCCTAGTTAATGGTCATTTTATGCATAGCACGTGCGCGCATGCATGTGTTCCAAATATCGTTGTCTTGTCAACATTTCTACAATATTTCAAATATCAAAGCAATACATAAACGTCCTTGAATTGCATTTTGATAGTACATGAAGTAAAAATATGGGTATCCATCATATCTATTTATATTCTAAATTTCATTCAGTTTTGTTTATTACCAAGAAAATTATAGGCAATTAAAGTTTCAGCCAATCAGATTACAGCACACATAATTCTTATCTATCATGCTGTAGATCTTCATAATGTATGACTATGTTAAAATTTGAAAGGATTTCGTCGAAAAACAAGAAAGATATAGAGACTGAAGTTTCAGCCAATCAGAGCGAAGCGCACGTGCATGCGCGTGAGGTCTTGCTATACTGACCATGTCATCTTGTCTATACTAATATATCCATACATTATGAAATGCAAAAATTTAATCCTGAAATAGAAAAGTTAAGACTATATCCATAACATTGGTCATTTCACGTGTTGCACGTGTATGCACGTGCATGATGACCATATTTTCTTGTAGAAGTTCAATATATCTATCTACGTTCCAAATCCCATCCTGTTTGGTTGAAAAGCAAGGGAGATATACCTATTAAAAGTGTAAGCCAATCAGATTGCAGCGCACGTGCATGCACGTGTATTCATGGTAATTGCTATATATCATGTTGTAAGATATTTTAATGCATGACTATGTTCAAAATTTCATAGGATTTCGTCGAAAAATAAGAAAGATATAGAGACTTAAGTTTCAGCCAATCAGAGCGAAGTGCACGTGCATGCGCGTGAGATCTTGCTATTTTGACCATGTCATATTGTCTATGCGATTAAGACATCCTTATATTATGAGTTTCAAAGCATTTCATCAAAAATGTAAAAAGTTACGCCTATATCAATTAAATCGGTCATTTTACGTGTTGCACGTGCGCGCTCTTGCAAGCACGTGCACGCAAAATGACCTTTGTTCGGCAAATCTACATAACATGTCTACTGACCCTAAAAACATTTTACCTTAGTCGGATGTGTAGTTTACAAGATCACTCGAGGACAAAATTTTCCCAGGAATAATAATAATAATAATACTAATAATAAGAAACAGAGTAAAAACAATATGTTCCCCAACTTCGTTTGGGGAACATAATTACTGACCTTTTTACTGCCGGTACTGATAAACTTAGAAAAGTGCTGACAATCTTAGTCGGTGCTGAAAAACTTAGACAATTACTGACCCGTTTACTGTCCCTGCTGAAAAACTTAGACAAGTGCTGACATTTACTGATAATTACTGTCCCTATTGTTCTCGCTCTCGGGGAGGCTGCAGTGGTGTGAAAATGACTGTGTGTTATACTTTGTATTTAAAAACAGTCTTATTTTAATTTTCGATGAAAAAAAAATCCCTGGCAGTTATTATTTTTATTTAATCTAAATATTATTGTTATCTGTAAAATGATAATTCAGAATATGAATTGAAATTAACTATGTGTAAATCAAGTTTAAATTTATGTGTTGAATATATCTATCCCTGTTCAATTAAAGAATTAAAATTAATTAATCATCAAGTTAGTTTTCATCTATTTATTTATCTGACTTTAATGTAAAGTCCCCCCCCCATGTTCACGATCGGAGAGTTGTCTTTTTTCTTTTCACAAACAGGACAGATGTCTCTTGTTAAAAAAGGAAATCTTCTAAATATTGATAGGTAATTCAGTTTCCTAATGTTCTCGGACATATCTGTACAAGTCATATAATTATGTAACGTGAAGCGGTCACCCATCCAAGGGTTAAACAGGCTCGCCGTTGCTTAACTTGCCTGTAATAGAGGGAGACTCTACTGTATCACCAGAAATGCTAGCTCACTAGCGAAGCAGTATAAGTTCCCTATATACTGTCCGCTTGTATTTTGTATACCCCTGTTTAAGATTTCCGGTTTCATTTGATCTTACGGGAGTTCCCCTATTGAACAGTGCAGTGTTCAATATATAAACTTGTACTATGCCTTGATAATTTTGTCACTTAAAACATTATATCTAAATGAATGGTTGGTTGATCGATTACGCAGGGTTCATAAGTACTCAATATCTGTAAGTCCGAGACTAATAAATAATTATCAGACTAGTAATAAAAATTCATGTACTAGCAATTATAGTAATCTTACGGAAAACTTATATATTTACTAGGTTAGCGGTAAGACTATTATTAGCAGTAGCACCATTTTTCTCCAAAATTTTTCTTCTCTCTATCCCTCCCTCTCTCTCTCTTAAAGATACAAACAGTATTGACACTTTCAGTTACTTCAATACTTGACAAGTGCTCCGTTTATTCACATTGCCGAGGGGGTTAGATCACTATTAGATCACTATTAAGTTTTTGAACTTAATCTTTAAGTTTTTTTAATCATGATTCAATTTTAACAAAAATTTTAACAAAAATATTACATGTTTCATAACTTCCAATTTCCTCGTGTAGCTATCGGTGAATTGGAATTAATTTAATTTTATGTGCTGAAATTAAATTTCATCTCATTAAAGTAGGTAGGCGTAGGGGGTGTTATGATGTTAACGTAATAAAAAGGCAGAGGGCGTACTTGTCTGCTAGTAAAATATTTTACGAAGTAGTGAAATTGGAAGTCATTAGTCCGTCGAACCAGTGCTCACAAATATTTATTTCGAACCCTCTAGCATACATGTCTAGCCCCCCCCCCCCCCACCCCTACACACACGTTACATGAAAAAATATCTAGTACACCGGTACTTGAATATGAATTTTATAAATATGTGTAAGTTTTTTGAATGATGCAAATTTCTTTGTCCATTTGATCAATTTATACCCGTAATCATTATTTATTTGATTCATGTTTCATTAACATCTTTCCTTTTCATAAGAGTAAAATTATTCGCTAACTGTAGGTGCCCATTATCTTCCGTGTTGAGTAACCATTCATCACTCGTTCTCTCCCTCCTCTCTCTCTCCTAAAAATCAATATCGACCCAGGCAAAGTTTAAAATATAGTTAGACTCCGGCAGTTTTTTTTTTTACTGTCATAATATTCTGCATATAAATTGTGTTTGATTTTTAATTATTCTTAATTACTGATAAAAAGTTGAGAAAATATACTATGAACTATTTTTTACTTGATTTGATAATCAAACAAGTTCCTCACTCAACTGTGCCACACACACAAGTACTAACACGACTTAACAAAAAATATTAGGAACCAGTAATTTTTACAAAACTTTGGATGTAATCAAATGTATCCCTTCTCATATTTTTATTTGTGCTTAAATCTTTAAACAATTTGTGCCTTTCCCCGGTTGGTTTTTACATCAATCATCTTTTTTTATTAATCGTAATTTTTTCTTACGTCGGTATATTAAAAAAAAATCTTTATTTAATCCAAGAAGAGGTTGAAGGTTTGTAGATTGCATAATTATTTATATTACGTATGTGTTGGTGTTGAATTTCTCAAATTCAGACTGTCTTGAAGAAGAGTCTACCTGTCGCCGTAATGTTGCGTAACTAACTTCCAGTGAAATCCGGCGAGTAATCTTCTGACGTGTATAATGCTGCAGTGACACCTATTGTCTTCTTTACCCGCTACCGTACACACTCGGATCGCCTCAGGCGATTTATTTTACACACAGGTGCTTCACCAAGTTTCCGATTGAATGTTGAATGATTATGTCATTCGGCTGGATACCAGCTAAACGACTTGAATAATTTTTGACGAATAAAAAGCACAGTTTTACTGTAAAATCATGAGACTGGTTTCGATACCGAACAAAGCTATGAAACGTCGATTTATTAAGTTAATTTATTATATTTAATTAAATTTATTAATTTTTTTTTACCTAAACAGATAAAAATGAGTACAAACTTAAACACGACAGTATTAATTGTGTGTTCTACTTTAGTTAAATAAATAAGTACATGTTCATCGTTCTACATTTAGTTCGCACGGTGCCCCCCCCCCCCCCCCAATTTTAATTTGAAAATAAACTAGATCCATGTGAACGTCTACCGACACTCTAATTGGAAAGAACATTGATATTAATTTCAATCAAAGTTTTGTTTCAGGCCTAGGAGTATGCATAGACAAATGATGATAATATAAAATGTCATCGTTTTACATGTATTTGAATTAAAATAACACTTTCAGGTGGGATTCTAGAAAATCCAGATTCGAGAATCAGCTAAAAGATGTACATTATTTCAAAAGAATAATGCGGACAGTAACTAAATCAATGAATGTCAAAGGATCAATGATCAATCCAGGCCCCCCTCCCCCTGCCCAATAAATAAACAAGCCAGCATGAGCTTCTTTTACTTCTTGCGCCGGTATTACAATGCTACCTTGTTACGGTGGCAGATGACGCCCCATATTGTCTTTTTGTTGTACATGTATATATGCTGACATTTTTTAGATAGATGTTTTTTGGATTAACAATTTTTACAATTGAGACTCAGGGACGTTTTTTAGATGTAACACAGGTGCTTCATTGTTGTCAATAGCATTTATTGTTTCTTTTTCTAGTCAGAATCGTGCACCGACCTTGCGGTTTCATAGCATAATATTTTTGTCCCTAGTCCTTTTAATTTGATTGTATGTATTTTTACTGTTTGTCATTTATTGCACTTGTTTGAATAAATGACCATTCTTATTCCTTTACTTTTTGTTACTGTTATATTTTCGGGGAGATTGCCAAACAACATAAAACACATTTATATATATAAATGGTTTATGGTGGTTGCATTGTGTGTTCATTTTTAGCTTTATACGCAGTACTAGCTATTAATAGATTCGGCTACTGCTCTGCATAGCTCCTAGTGGAATTTCCCATGCGCATGCGCATTGGTTATCTTATTTGTAAACATTGGCTGCATTCATTGTCTAACCACCACCCTCCCCTCCACCTTTTTTATTTTGTTGTATATATTTTTTAAAAATGCCTTCTGTTTTAGGCCATTATAGCCACCAGGGCAGATGACGCCCCATATTGTCTTTTTGTTGTACATGTATATATGCTGACATTTTTTAGATAGATGTTTTTTGGATTAACAATTTTTACAATTGAGACTCAGGGACGTTTTTTAGATGTAACACAGGTGCTTCATTGTTGTCAATAGCATTTATTGTTTCTTTTTCTAGTCAGAATCGTGCACCGACCTTGCGGTTTCATAGCATAATATTTTTGTCCCTAGTCCTTTTAATTTGATTGTATGTATTTTTACTGTTTGTCATTTATTGCACTTGTTTGAATAAATGACCATTCTTATTCCTTTACTTTTTGTTACTGTTATATTTTCGGGGAGATTGCCAAACAACATAAAAAAATATATTGAAATCCCCCGTCTGCCTGTTAATTGTCCAGTGGTTTCTTCTTGCAAATGCTTAGATTCGGGTTTGTTTGACTGCACAAAAACAAATATGGGCGGCCTCCACATAATTAAAAAATTTACATAATATGATAGCTATAACAAACGCCTTTCCTCAAAAGAGGGCACCCATGTCCTCACCGCGCGCTATGAGTTTATTAAAATTATTCTAACTAATTTAAATAAATCAAATTAAAATTGAATAAAACACATCTAGCCCAACAGTTTAATTCTTTAAATTAATATTAAAGAAAGTCAGGGAGTTAATGTTCATTTTAGAAAATATTATAAAATGCATGTCATGTAAGAACATTGTTTTATTATAAAAAGGAAAAGACCTCTGTAAAATTTCATATCTCACTACTAAACGAAGATTTTTTTTTTAATTGCTTATCTTTTTGAAGGTTTTGAAATTTTATCCCATTTTTTTTTACAAATCAATTTTCTATAAATCGATCAAATAAGCTTTTTTTCAAAGACATCATCTGGACATAGTTAAAAATTATATTAAAAAAAACAAATAAATAAATAAATAATAATCTTTGTTAAAATAAAAAAAAAATCCATTCAATCAATTCCACACTACTACAGCTACTCCGAGAGCGAGAACAATAGGGACAGTAATTATCAGTAAATGTCAGCACTTGTCTAAGTTTTTCAGCAGGGACAGTAAACGGGTCAGTAATTGTCTAAGTTTTTCAGCACCGACTAAGATTGTCAGCACTTTTCTAAGTTTATCAGTACCGACAGTAAAAAGGTCAGTAATTGTCTAAGTTTTACAGTAACGACAGCACATTGTCAGTAATTTTCTAAGTTTGTCAGTAAAAAATGGGAATGTCAGTACGTTTTTGACTTAGTAGTGTTATGATTTACAGCCGGAATCATCACGACAAAGAACCGGAATATATGTAGGAACGTATATTTCAATAGCTCATAGGCGTGGGGGGAGGGCTAGGAGGGCTTAACCCCCCCACTTTTTTTTCAAACATATACTTAGTATAGACATTGAACATATCTCCTGAAGTTTAGCCCCCCCCCCCCCCCACTTTCCACAGATACGCCTTAGTATAGGTTAAAAATGGGGAAAGTGGAGGTGTTTGGAAGAAAAGTTTTTGGTACTGGAGTTCGAACCTAACCCCCACCCCCACCCCCACGAAATAGGATTTTCGTGTTTGGGAAATAGACATATAGACATCCCCCCCTTTTTTTGCTTGTCAGGTTTTTTTGGAGGTACACATTTTTTTTACACTTAGCCCCCCCCCCCCCCACACACACACTTTCAATTTGCTTTAGACGCCAATGTAGCTGATGACCTACATTGTTTAACTTTGGGGCATTTTTTCAAAATGGAAAGTCTAAGCCCTTCATAATTAGTAAATGGGATTAAAACATCACAATTAATGGAAATACAATTAAAGGATAACAAATTACATTAGGTATCCAAGAGATCAGACACAATATGAAAAACATTTGGTTGTTCAAGTTCAGTTTTTTCACCTTATCTATTCGTACATGGGTTACATGGGGTATTGTGCATAAATAACATATAAACATTATGTACACTATAAACAGTCTGGTCAGAGGTACATACACAATATAGGAAACATGGCAGAAGATTAAGGGTAGAAAAAAGAGTGGGGAAACATATCAAGGAGGACAGACATCAGCATAGATTTTTTGGATAAATATACAAAGTTTTTTTCAACATATTTTCGTTTGAGGTTGACATAATTTCCATAAATTTAATAATATTCGGTCTATGAGAATAATAATTTCCCAGGTAATTCTTTCTCACGTTAGCTAATGCTTTACATTCTAAAATTTAATAAAATTCATCTTCAATTAGTGTTTTTACAAAGTGTACATGTACATACATGTATTCTATCGCAGAGTGGTAAACCATGCCAGTTTCCAGTCTCCATCGGTAAATGGTGATTTGTGGTACGAAATTTCATAAATATTGTACTAAATTTAGGAGATATCTTAATATAATTTTCAAATCCAAAATTTTGTTTAAAGATTCATAACGTTTGTCCTTTTGAAGAATTATTAACGTCACTAAACCACTTTTGAATAAATTGATCTTGTAATATTTGTTTTACGGTAGCAGTGATCAATTTTTAATTCATATTGGTACTTTGTTCGTACCATACATTTGGTAAACCACATATATTACATATTCTTACAAGGATTAGGCTTTAAACCTAAAATTTAGCAAACTGGAAAAGAAGATCTATAGTGCACTCGCAAAATTTCTTTTCAGACCCATCTAGAAATATCACTGTATTATCTGCATATTGCAATAAGCAGACTGTTCCTTTACAAAATTTTATACCCTTTATATTTTCATTTGGTCTAATAAGGTGACCCATTTGATTATCTCGACACAAAGACTGAAAATGTGTGGAGAGACAGGGTCTCATTGATGACACTCTCTACCTATGCAAAAGAATCTGGGAAAAATACTATTCTGCAAAACACATAATGTGGCATTTTTATATAAAAGTTAAATCCATCTAATAATCACAGCTAAATTTAAGATATTCTTAAGTCTTGTTCAATACATTTTCATATTTTTCAATGCAAGTGATGCTTCTTCCTTGGTTATCAGACCCTCTTATTTGGAAGCTGACTCAAGTGAATGTTATCCTTAATTTTTAATTTATCTAAATTTATATCCAGTAAAGTGTTATTACAGGAGGAGTATAATTTTTTTAAATTAAAATTTTCAATTTCTTTAAGGCTTTCTTGTTGCGAGTTTATTTTTAAACCGTTTCCATAAATAGATTTTTAAGTTTCTTACCATATATATTCGATGTCTTCTATCTATTCTCGCTTTTTAAAAATATCAATTCCATCTATTCCCACTTGCAAATATGTTTAGATTTACCTGTATTTTGTATATTTTAAGACAGAAAATATTGCATACATCTATGAGAAAATATGTGTTTAGGATTTTTTTAAGTAATGAAAAGATCTTATGCAAAAAAGCAACTTAATACCTAAATTTAAGAACATATATTCCACCTATTCCCACATAAAATCTTACTATTTTCTACATGATTTTTAAAAAGTGGGAATAGGTAGAATTACTTAGTAACCTTTATGTTCTACCCATTTAGCTTTTGGTCTTACAAACAGACCATTAATGTGTTTTCTAACTTCTTCAAATTCAGATTTTGCGGTATAAAGTTTTTCATCAGTTTCGTTAGAATCACTGAAATATCTGATGATTTCTAATTCTTGTATCTCTTCTTCTAAAAGAACGTTGTTTTAGAACGATACAATATATTTTTCTCAATGTCCCCCTAAAAAGTTTGCACTTGTGTAGAGAGGGTCCTTAACCATTACACGATTATATGGTGTAACTGCATACTGAAGTTTAATCTTATTTATTGTGTCTTTCACTAAACTTATATAGCTTTTATCTTTTAAGAGAGAGCTATTAAACTGCAAGAGCCCTTAACCCATCTTAAACTCGGAAAATAAAATACGATGTTCAATAATTGACTGATCAGTTCTGTACCCAGACTTTATATCAACCTTTTATCATATCTTTACATGTTGTCAGATAACCATTTTTAGTCCCCTACCGGTGAAATTGGAGGGGACTACAGGTTTCCTCTGCATCTGTCTGTCACTGTCTGTCTGTCAATCTGTCAGTCTATCCTACATGGTTTTCCGCACTTTTTTCGAAACGCTTGCAGATATTGATCTGATATTTAGTATGTGAGTGTATCTTGAAAAGTGTCAGATCAAGTTAAAATGTCGTTTCGCTTCATTGATTTTTGACAGAGTTATGACATTTTTAATTTTCATAATGGTTAACGACGTTTGTGCTGCGCTGAATTCCGATGGGCAACATTGGAAATACATGTCTATGAAGCGAGAAAAAGACGTTAAAAAAGCAGTTGAATTTTCGGCTTTGTGTGGATTATTTTATTAGGTAAAAGACATTCGCAACCTCAAAATTAAGCAGTTTTACCTTGGTCATAACTTTTGCATATTATAGAATAACTTCCTAAAGAAAAAGGGGAACCTGTTTGGTAAATATGAAGCGAGGAAAAGACGTTGAAAAAAGGAATTAAATTTACGTCTTTCTGTGGATTATCTTATTAGGTAAAAGGCATTCACAATCTCAAAGTGAAGCAGTTTTACCATGGACATTACTTTTGCATATTATAAAATGACAACAACTATAGTTACTGTGCATGCGGGTCACTGTATATATGAATATACATGTATTATATATTATGGGACAAATTAGTGAGTTTGCATGCATATTGCTGGCGTAATTATATTGGCGTATCACTATATTTATAAATGCTCATACCGTAAAAACCTATTGTTTGTGGGTCACTATATATATGCATATACTGAAATATGGGATATATATATTGCACCAGATTTTAACTAAATAAATTGTTGGTCACTGAATATATGTATACATGTATAATAAATTGTTTTATAAATATACTTCATGTGATTAAAGTGATTGCGGGCCACTGTATAATTATGCATATCAAGAATTGAAAGGGGGTTAATGTAGTGATTGTACCAGTTTGTGAGTCCCTGTTTATATGGATGTGGGATAATTATAATATTGCACGTGATTTTCACTGATTGTTGATCACTGTATACATGCATTTTATGAAGTTTGAAATAATATATTGCACGTGATTAAAACTAATTGTGAGTTACTGTTTATAAATATAAAATGAATTGTGGGATAAATTATCTCACCTGATAATAACTGATTGTGGGTCAATGTTTATATAAAGAATTGTTGGATAAATAAATAAGTAAATCGTTTATGATAGCGGCATGTGTTATCATATAATACAATTATATCAGAAATATTAACGGTAATACAAATATTCAAACACTCGGCCCTATATGTCACTTTTAACAAAAAATAAAGAAAAGATATATACCGCTGCACAAAAATTTTATGCGTAGCGGTTTTCTGTACAACAAAGATTGCATTTGCATGCATGATTAATATAAATATTTTTAAGTGTGCCAAGGAAAATGCGTTAAAAGGAAAATAAAATTAATTATTAAGATCCAACATAGAAAAAACTGGGTTGCAATTAACATATGATAAATGCTAGTAAATAAATCTGATATGTATTTCAAGTACATGTATTCTGTACAATTCAATCAAAAATGGCACTTGTTCTCTACTTCATCTTGAGAAAAAAAAATATATTAATATACTGAACGTGCTTATAACTGATTGTGGGTCACTATAAATATGTATAAAATTATATAATGAATGGGGGAGGGGGTTAATGTAGTGATTATACCAGTTAATGGGTCACTGTATACAAGTTTATAACGGATTGTGCGATAAATATATTGCACTTGATTAAAACTGATTGTGGGTCACTGTATATACATTGTACATAATAAATTGTGGGATTAATAAATTGCAGGTGGTTAAAACTATTGGTCACTGTATATATGTATATGATGAATTGTGGGATAAATATACCGCACGTGATTATACATGATTGTGGGATACTCTTTGTTTAAAATATGTAGTGATCATCGCTGTTTGTGGGTCACTTTGTATATTTAACATTGTGGGGCAGTTGATTATATAAATTATATTGCCAAAGAGCATAATCCCTAAAATATCTTGTTAAGATTCTTTTAAATAAGGTATCGCAGTGAATCATTATGATCCGATAATACTCATAAAGTAATATTAAAAATGTTGTGCAATAAATATATTGCACATGATTAAATCTGATTGTGAGTTACTGTTTATAAATATAAAATGAATTGTGGGATAAATTATCGCACGTGATTATAACTGAATGTGGGTCACTGTTTATATGTTATAAAGAATTGTTGAATAAATAAGTAGATTAATCGTTTATTATATAGCGGCATGTGTTATTATACAATACAATCATATTAGAAACATATAATACAAATATTCAAACACCTATATATAACTTTTTTTTTAAAAAATAAAGGAAATATGTATATAAATATATACCGCTGCACAATTATATTACGCATAGCGGTTTTCTGTACAAAAAAGCATGCAATATTAATATAGATATTTTGAGGGATTAAGAGGAAAATAAAAGTATTTAGATCAGACATAAAAAAAAAGTTCCGCCGAATTGTGGCTGAAATATTGCCGCCTCGGCGTTGAGACAATATCAATAAATCAACCAATCATAAAAAGATGGGCTGCCATAATTGTTAGTAAATAAATTAATGTGATCCATATTTCGAGTATTTTGTATAATTTAATGAAAAGTAGCACTCGTTCGCTACATTATCTTTTAGAAAAAAATACATAAATATGTCACTGATTGTTGGTCACTGTATATATGTATGTATACGAAGAATGGGGTGGAGGTGTTAATGTAGTGATTATACCAGTTTTGAGGTCACTGTATGTATGTATTGAACGGTTTGTGCAATAAACACATTACACTTGATTAAAACTTACTGTGGGTCACTGTATATACATTGTATGTTAATTATGAATTGTTGGATTAATATATTGGAGGTGGTTTTAGCTGTGGGTCACTGTATATATGTACATAATGAATTGTGGGATAGATATACCGCACGTGATTATATATGATTGTGGGACACTCTATGTATAATGGATGTAGTGATCATCGCTGTTTGTGGGTCACTATATATATATCATCGTGGGACAGTTGATTGTATATATTATATTGCCAAAGAGGATATCCCTAGAATATCTTGTTAAGATTCTTTTAAAAAAGGTATCGCAGTGAATCATTATTTAATATGATACGAAAGTATTGGAAAGTAATATTGAAAATTCAGCGAAACTGTTCTTAATGGTTTATTTTACATTGTATATAAGTAAATATAAATACATGAATATATTTATAAATATTTTATCAAACATTAATGCTAATATCTTTTCATTGTGAATTCCAGCAAATAATATAATTATATAGCATAAGATAATGTTGCGGGTCACAAAATTCATATATGAAGAGCATTGTGCGATGTATATAGTTTATCCCACAATGTTCTATATATATAAATGTTTTGACCCACAATTATTTACAATATTTTTAATATTAACTCAAAAAAAATATTATATATTATATAAGGACCATATAT
Organism: Saccostrea cuccullata; assembly: GCF_032062105.1. Taxonomy (NCBI): domain Eukaryota; kingdom Metazoa; phylum Mollusca; class Bivalvia; order Ostreida; family Ostreidae; genus Saccostrea; species Saccostrea cuccullata. Next base: position 45,407 of record NW_026937234.1, read on the forward strand.
AATGCCTAAATAATGAATATGGCATAGCTATGCAATTTAGAAATGCGAGATCCCACAAACCAGCTTAGAAGCTCGGTGCCCACAAACAACCTCATATACCTATATATATATATATATATATATATATATATATATATATATATATATATATATATATATATATATATATATATATATATATATATACTCACCGCCAATAGAAACGCAACACCCTAATTTAAGGGGCGAAAATTCTGAACGGGATATAACTATGTACCAAAAAAGTTAGGACATCTTTTACTTTGCCAAATCACTTATTTAACGGTTGAATGATTTTCATTCCATTACCGGAAGTTGATTTTTAGCCCCCTGAACAGAAATCAAAAATAAGCATTTTAAATAAAATTATTGACAATATTTTGGTTTTTCAAGGTTTTGTATCTGTTAATCCTAAGTCTTGTACTAAAAGTCCGGAAAAATATCCTTCTTTCTTTTCAGGATGTGATGCCTGTATTTCCTCAAAGTAACTGAAAGCACGCATTTTCATTGCTAATGTTGGAAATTCTCAAAATAAAGCAAAGCGAGAGCTACAGATGCAAATATACACTACATAACGACTTTTTGGGCCCATGTGTTTCAAATGCATGAATGACAGTTCCTTGACCGGAAGTCCAAGGGTTACTACACTATGCCAAGTTAGAGAAAATTCGACCTCAGTATCTGAAAAACAGGCATTTAAAGATGCACAAGAATATTTATTTCGCTCAGGTTAAGACATTGATAAACCTACTGCATGATAGAATTCGGGCTGTGTTTGTTGTACCTGGCGGACTAGGACGTTTTAATTGAATGGTCGGAAGGGGGGATGCTTTAAAAGTTTTGTGTTACTTTCTAAGGTCTAAAGATAACATTTAAAGTTTAAATGAAGTATCATTGTTTTGTAAATTTACTTTTTACATTTATGTATTCATTTATAATCTTATCTTTAAACCTTATAAAGTAACACATAACTCGACAACACCCCCCCTTCCGACCATTCAATTAAAACGTCCTAGTCCGCCAGGTCAATATAAAAGTAGTTTTGGTACCAAAAGAAAAGTTCCTCACCATGAGTCTACCTTCTAGAATAAAAAACAAATAAGCAGCGACAGTTCAGTACTAAAGACCAAAGTTAGAGATTTTCAAAAGTAGGTCAAACTGGACAAGGTCAAGGAGTCAATACTGATGATACACAAAAAAATTTCAGAAAGAATACACAGGTGAAATATAAAAGTCACGGAATCAACCATTCAAAAGTTATTACCAAAGGTTTTCAAAAGAAGGTCAAAGTCTGATGTCCAAATAAAAGGATAAAAAATATAAAGAAAATATTAATATTCAAGAGAAGCTCTTACCACAAGAAATGAACCGGTAAAATAGTTAACCCCTTGTACTAATTTTTCAGTAAATACGTCCAAAGTTAACGTTTTTAAAAAGTAGGTCAAATCCATAAGCTCAAGGTTAAAGGTCATTACTGTTTGTAATCAGGAGAAGGTCTTATCAAAATATAAGGGTGAAGAGTATGATATCACTTGATTTAACAGTGTAGTAGCTATGGCTAATAATAAAATTTTGAAAATTTCTTTAAAAGTGAGTCAAACATAAAGGTCAAAGTCAAAAATACTTTTACCCTAGGAAAAGATTTTACACGTTGAATACACCAGTGAAATATTAAAGCCATAGTTCAAATGACCAAGGCTCAAATTTCGAATTCGAAATTGACCGTCAAAATAAAGAAAAAAACCTGTGAAATATGAAATTCATAGCTCAAACCAATTAAAGGCTGTAGTCAGGGCTAATTGATTTACCACAGATAAATCAGGAAAAAAAAATAACAAACAAACAGACAACTGGACCGACCGTCCTAGGAAAATATATTTGCCCCGTATTTTTTGGATTACGGATAGAAATTAATAAAAAAAAAAAAACACTTTGTTCTAAAATGTTTGTTTGTACGGTTAGAGGAGATCCCAGTCAGTTTCCTTGGGAAAATAACGAAACAATATAATGCGCTGTCTGTCTTTGTGTTCATGCTATCAATAGTTTATTTAAAACATGAGGATAAACCTAGATCTCTTCCGAGGAGACGAATATACAGTCCGAGGATAAATTTAGATCTCTTCCGAGGAGAGGAATGTATGATCCAATGTTAACTTAAGAATACTCCATTTAATGATTTAGAACTTCATACACCATGCTTAATGAAATTATATAACAAAGATAATGGTTACAAATGTTTATTTTGATTAAAAGAGAATGAATCATTATGTAACAGAACACTCTTCTGGCTCCAAATAAAATGGAGAATCCTCACAAATAAAGGGAAGTTTTAGTCCGTCTTCTTCGGTATAGTACGTATAGTTTCTCTCAGTCACCCAGCGCCACCTGCCGTCGTTATGATAAGTCAAAAGGAGGCCAAAGATTGGGTCAACTGCTGTCTCGCCCTCATCGTTAGGATTCCAGTTCTGATACGTCACTGGTGTCCAATTATCAAAAATGAGTTTTTCATTGTCGTCAAATGTCAAAACATTGGCACGAAATGCAAATGAACCGTTGAGATCAACTTCTGCAGAAAATGACAAGAAAAAAAATATATAATCTTCAAATTAGGAACTCCATCGATACAATATGAGTTGTAGCTTTACATCCTGAATGCTCTAAAAATTATAAGATTTGATCCGCTGTATCCAAATTCAGTAGACATTTGAAGGGAAAGTATTCTCTTTTTTGCGTCGTGGTATGTGTAACAATGGAATATTTTCTAACGAGCATAAGCAAACCTAGGCCAAACTTTAGTTCAATTTGAATAACATAGGAATATAATGTTTATGGGTGAAATTAGAAATAAACAATTTTGATACACTGCAGAAATATATTTTCCAGATTAAATGTTTTTTTTTTTTTAAGTTTAAAATCAGATTTGAAGAAAGCAAAAAAATGTAAATAACTTTTTTATCAAAGGTGTTCAAATATAATCTACATATTTCTTGATTAAAGAGTATCAATTTTTTAATCAATTGCATTGTAGAGAAATTTGACAAAAAATATTTTTGTTATTGTATGCATTTGATAAAAATGAAAGCATGTTATGAATTAATTGTTTCCGTATATACCCAGGTGTTTGGGGTTTTCGTCTTTAATCCTTCCAAGAAACAACAGCATGCAATAACAAGATGTGTTTGTGAAACTTTGATGCCCCCGTATGGCAACATAGCGAAGGTTAAGGTTTCTCAAATGCAGATCACATATGTTGGTACATAAAGTAAGGCCTTTCCAAAAAATACAAATATGACATAGAAAACCCTTGCACAACCTGTTCAAAGGTTACGGCCAAGGTAAGCGTTTTTAAAGGTAGGATAAACTCCGATTTGTTTGTAAAAAGTAGGTCAAAAACCAAGGTCAAAGTCAAAGTGTTAAAAGTGTTGAAATCCAATGAAAGGTCTTCTCACAATGACTACATAAGTGAAGTTTGAAAGACCTAAATCTTACAATTCAAATGTTATGCCCAGGTAAAGTTTTCTTGCAAATGCGTAATTTCTAAGGTCAAAAGGTTTAAATTGTTGGTTTCAATAGAAAGCTCTTGTCACGAAGACTTGATATTTAAAATATGATATTCCTAGAATCTACCATTGAAAAATTAGAGCCAAAGTAAAAGTTAATTTTTTTGTAAAAATGTGTCAAACTCCAAGGTCAAGGTCAAAGGGTCAAGAATCTTAATATCAAATGAAATTTATTGTCACAAGGATCAATTAGGTGAAATATGAAAGCCCTAGGCCTTACCGTTCAAAAGTTATGGCCAAGGTTAAAGTTTTTTTCACAAGTACTAAAATCTCCAAGGTCAAAGTTGTTGGTATCCAATGAAAGGTCTCTTAACAAAAATATATATGTGAATTATATGTAAATTATAACAACCCTGGTATTCAATGTTCAAATGATATGGCCAAAGTAAAAGTTTGGATTTTTATGTAAAACTGGGTCAAACTCCTAGGTCAAGGTCAAAATGTCAAGTTATGTGGTACCCTAGGAAAGGTCTTGTCACAAAAATACACATGTGAAATATGATAGTCATAGCTCCACTAAATCAAAAGCTATTGGCAGTATTAAAGTTTTTGCGTACAAACAGACAAACAGACAGAGAGACACACAAAGAGAGAGAAAGAGAGACAGACAGACAGACAGACAGAGGGATGGACACGACAAACACTATAAACCTCCGAAACTTTGTTCACGCGGGCATAAAAATGTTTTATCATATACTTAGTAGTAAATACACCGATTCTGCACGGTGTGATACGGGTGACGTCACAATACCCCATATCACGGACCGGTCCGAAAAGCCATATCACGTATCGGACCGGCGGGCCGAAAATCCATATCAAACCGGAAGTAACGTTTGTATAACGTTTAAAAGTCAATTTACTTGATTTTATTTTAATATTCATAATAAATCTTTCTTTAATGACATTTATGGCCTTAATTTTTTTCAGTTACCTAAAATAGGCTTTATTAGATTTTAGAGAGAAATGTCACAAACAAGCACAAAATATTCATCAATGACCATATGTGAACTTGCATATTAAGTGTTTTAAATATATGATAAATAGAATACTACATACTAAAATCCATATCATATGTCACATCAGCCCTCGGGCCCCACATCAGCCATCAGGCCTCCGGCCATCGGGATGATATGGGGTCACTCGGGCTGATATGACATATGATATGGATTTTAGCATGTAATATTCTCTATTTAATGACCACATTGTATATGGTCGAGTTATCTGATAAGCAGATTGTTTAAATACCCGGATGGAAACATTTAACCATAAAATGCATTGTTTCATTACCCGGATGTATGCGGTTTACGCCTAAAAACCTCCCATATCCATCACCATACCAGACCAGAAGCTCTTCACCCGGCTCTACGTCACGTGACGTCATATAGAAGATGATGCCCTCGCATGTGATAGGAATGACGTTTTCCTGTTGATATTTGGCGGGAGAATGAACGAATCGTAACCAGTTACTACAGGCCGGATCTTCTGCATCTATGTTGTAAGTACCATCAGTCCCCTGTTTATCTACCTTTGAAAACAATAAAATCCTAATGTTTAACAATGAATTTTAGTTCAGAATATGTTATAAATTCTATGCTTGATGACAATCAGATCCATGATGATCCAAATAACTTGACTATATAGGGATTAAAAGAATCTAAAAAATAAAGCGTTATGAGAGTGTAACATTATTTAGCAATAATACTCCCCTACCGTATAATATGGTTTCCTCTTAAATTGAAATTTTTATAAGAAATCACTGAAGTGGTCAAAAATAAAAATTCATCTTTAACTCATCAAAGTCAAGCAACATACACAGAAGCTAATCAAACGGATAAAAAGGCGGACAGGGAGGGACGAAAGCAGAGGAAATTTTTAGTCCATCTGGTTTCAACGACAGGGAACTAGGAATATGTAACTAAAATATGCAACATCATTTCGTTTTCATTGTGGTTGATTCTCTATGTGATTTTACCTGCCATGAATAAAAGTCATCTTTCTTGTCTACAGTGTGAATAAGTCCCTCGTATACACCGAGGATCGTGAACTTCGGAACAAAGGTCTCCGTCCATGCGCCCATCCCCGCTCCCGGAAGTGACGAAGATTTGATGACGAATCCTGCGGGCGTGGTCAGATTAGCTCTCTGGTGAGGCAGGGAACCTAGAGGAATCTTACATGTACAAGATAATGTCAAGGACACGAAACAGAGGTCAAGGACACATGATTTTAAGTATAATATTAACTTCTTGTATGATTTATCTAACTACTAATATAACATTTAGACAACAACAAGGTCTATGAAACTCTACTTAAGGGAAACTTAATGGTAGAGGTCTAGCATTAAGGAAGCTCTAAACACTGCACATAAAAGAGTTCCTTACACCACCCATCAGAGACCTTTGGTCTACAAAGCAGTTAAGTGTATTTTTGTGTTGAAGTATTGCCTGTATAGATATTTAATATACGACATTTGAAGCATTCTAATATGTATCGTGAAACAAACTCTAAACGATGCTTTTTTTTTATTTTGCTGTACATACCTTTGCATTAGGAATGTGTTTATATTTCAAACTTTGTACACCATGCTTAATGAAATTTTCACAAACTGAGAAGAGAAAATAAATACACTTAGAATATTGTCCTTACTTTGCAAGCATATTTTCCCCTGATATAAAATGAATTTAAAACTTTATAATACAATATATTAAAAAAAACTAAACATGGTTAAAACAATATATTTTTAGCACTCTAACAATTCAAGTGTGTATTATCACTGCCTTCATTTGAGAGGTAAACTTTTATCAACTTATCATTACATGTAAATAAGGCATTTTACTAGTTTCTGATCCATTTTTATCTGTATTTCCTTTTCCCTTTAAAAAAATTTCTGAAAAAAAATCTTATTCATGATTAAAATATGTACAAACTGACAGATATGGTCATTTCATTTGATCCTTGTCTTAAAGAAAATCAGCAACAAACAAACACTCATTATAGTAAGAATTATCTCTCTTGTCTCTCTTGCTAGTTAACTTTAATACTTACACTTCTTCTTCTCGGCCGCAATATCCCATTCCTTCTGAGCAATCCTGTCAATGTAATAGAGTTTTCGTTCATGCAGTGGAGTTTTTGTTCGAGTAATAGAGTTACTGTTTATATAAAAGAGTTCATGTTTAGAAAATGGAGTTTCTGTTCGTTAAATAGAGTTCATTTTATTTTTTTTCGAGTTTCTGTTAGTGAAATAGAGTTCCTGCTATTAAAGTTATAATGTTCCTGTAAATGTATTAGAATTCCTGTTAATGTTATAGAGTTTCCGTTAATGAGTTTTTTTTTTGAAAATTTAAAAGAGTTCCTGCTAATGTAATAAGGTTTCTATTACTGTAATAAAGCTCTGGATAATGTAATAAAATTCCTGTTAATGTGATAAAGTTCCGGCTCATGTAAAAGAGTTTCAGATAGTGTAATAGAGTTCCTGTTTATGTAATACATTTCATGTTAATGTGATAATGTTGATGTAAAAGAGATCCTGTTCATGTAACAGAGTTCAAGTTTTTGTAATAAAGTTCCTGTTAATATCAGGAGTTTCAATTAATGTAATAGAGCTCCTGGAAATGTTATAAAATTCCTGGTTATGTAAAAAATTCCTGTTAATGATATAGCGTTCCTGTTTATGTAGTAGATTTCTGTTAATGTAATATAGTTCCTGTTAATATGATAGAGTTAGTGTTCATGTATTAGAGTTCCTGCTAATATTATAGAGTTACTGTTAATGTGATGACTTCCTGTTAATGTAACAGATTTTCTTATAATATTAAAGAGTTCCTGTTAATGTAAAACAGTTCCCGTTAATGTGATAGATTTACTGTTAATGTGATAGAGTCCCTGTTTATGTAAGAGAATGACTTAGGTTATGTCTGTTTAAGTGAGAGCATGATATAGGTTATATCTGTTTATGTGAGAGCATGTTGAGGGTTATGTCTGTTTATGTGAGATCATGATATAGGCTATGTCTGTTTATTTGAGCGAATGATGTAGGTTAAGTGAGAACATGATGTAGGTTATGTCTGTTTAAGTGAGAGCATGATGTAGGTTATGTCTTTTTATGTGGGAGCATGATGTAGGCAATGTCTGTTTCAGTGAGAGCATGATGTAGTTCATGTCTGTTTAAGTGAGAGCATGATGTAGGTTATGTCTTTTAGAAGGTTATAGCAGATATTCGGGCAGCTTTCGATTTACGTCCAATGTTTTTTTCTCAGAGAGCTACAGTTCTACAGCTAGCGTATTCGGACAAGAAGCATTTCCGAGGATTGAATGGTAAACACGTTTCCCTGAAAAAAATTCCAGCTCGTCTGCCTTTCTGCCCCCCTCCCCACCCCATCTCTCTCTCTCCCTCCCCACCCCATCTCTCTCTCTCTTTCTCTCTCTCTCTCTCTCTCTTGTTTATTTGAGCGAATGATGTAGGTTATTTCTGTTTTGGTGAGAGCATGATGCAGGTTATGTCAATTTAAGTGAGAGCATGATGTAGGTCATGTTTGTTTAAATGAGATCATGATGTAGGTTATGTCTGTTTAAGTGAGAGGATGATGTAGGTTATGTCTGTTTATGTGAGAGCATGATGTAGGTTATGTCTGTTTAAGTGAGAGCATTATGTAGGTCATGTCTGCTTATGTGAGAGCATGATGTAGTTCATGTCTGTTTAAGTGAGAGCATGATGTAGGTTATGTCAGTTTAAGTGAGAGCATGATGTAGGTCATGTCTGTTTATATGAGAGCATGATGTAGGTTATGTCCTTTTAAGTGAGAGCAGGATGTAGGTTATGTCTGTTTATGTGAGAGCATGATGTAGGTTATGTCAGTTTAAGTGAGAGCATGATATAGGTTATGTCTGTTTATGTGAGAGCATGATGTAGGTCATGTCTGTTAGAAGTTTATAGCAGAGATTCGGGCAGCTTTCAATTTGCGTCCAATGTTTTTTTGTTTTTTTTTTCAGAGAGCTACAGTTCTGCAGCTAGCGTAATCGGACAGGAAGCATTTCATGGTAATTTAATGGTAAACACGTTTCCCTCAAAAAATTCAAGGTCGTCTGCCTTTCTGCCCCCCTCCCCACCCCATCTCTCTCTCTCTCTCTCTCTCTCTCTCTCTCTCTCTCTCTCTCTCTCTCTCTCTCTCTCTCTCTCTCTCTCTCATTTGTTTCTTGATATATGTTAAAAAAATCATCTCTGAAACCAGAAATAATAATATTTTATTTTCAGTATATACGTGGCTATAAGTAATTTCTGAACAATTTTCCTTTTATCTATTTTTAGATTCACATGGGTTTCTTATTTTTGGCGGGGGGTTGTGTCATTGTTTCAATTTAAAATCAAATATTCTGGTGTTTTACTTGAGATTTAGAGTATGTTTAGGGTATTTATATACATGTATTCGATGTCAAACTACGATTCATCAATATTTAGATTATACAAATCTATAAACACTTATACATGTACATTGTACATGACGGTAAATATGACCTTAGATTTACAGCGCAATTTCATACATAGATCCTCCCCTGATCTCTTACTTTCAATATATTTGGTGAATACTTTTTCTTTCTCCTCTGAGTCTATGACGACCATGTGAGCTCCTTGCTGGTGACAGAAGTCACTGAAATTCAACATGAACGTCGGTTCCTTGTGGAAAGAGAAACACCAACCACTCACATTGACAAATCCCGGGGAGCATCTCAAAACCTCTGATCCTGAAATCCCAGAGGACCATTTCAAAGGTTCCGAATGAATGGCAATCAAAACTGTCAAATGATATAAATAATACAAGGGTACATTCGTCATCTAACAGATATAAATAATACAAGGGTACATTCGTCATCTAACAGATTATGCTTTAATCTTTAAGATGTTCCCACTCTTACAATTTCATGTTTTCAAAATATATAAAGTTTCATGTACTTCAATTCACATCAACAAGTCATTGTAAATATGCTAAAATGTCAATGATAGCGTTTGAGAAGTGAAGTTTCTTTTATATAATGCACTACATGTATAACCTAAATATACCTTACGGCTTAAAAAATGTTACATGTATATAGCAAAACATGGGTTAAAATAAGATTCATTCCTTTATTTTTATTTCGGTGTAGACGATAAGATAATTTTTCTTACCAAAAATGGCTTACATGTAAAATTGAGCATATTTTAAAACAAACGTCAAAAGGAGATATTGATACATTTGCGTCAGAAAAAATACTTATTACCTATTTCAAATAAGTTAAAAGTAAATAACCCCTTTTTTTTGTTTTAACCTTGTCATTATTCCAAAGGTGATTTTTAATATGTTTTGCCTGTAACAATCCAATTCAATAGGAATGTAGCTACAATCGGAAGGCCTCTTGACACTAGTTTGAAATGAATGCATTGGATATTTCTTTAACCGTAAATAAATAATTAAATCCAGGAAACAATTTCAGCAAGACTATTTGAAAATAGAAATAATAGCAGAACCCATTTTTGTGTAAAAATGATAATGTGCTATGTAGAGAGGGAGGAATGGTAAAGGTTTTATTCTAGTTTTTACTTTTTTTTAATTTATAGGCATATATGTATTTTTGAGTTTACAAATAGTGCATATGAATTCTTTTGACTGAAATTTATTTTAGATATCCGATTCGAATAACTGATACTTTTACTGAAATCAAAACAGCAAATTATCTGAAAAATAAAAGTATGAAAAACTCTTGAAGTAAAACCTGGCGAGATAAATCATGAAGAGTTGTTCATCTTGTCTCATAAAAGCCTTTTACCTTTTGTGACATGAAATTAGACACAAGTAACATCTTTTTAAAAAGCTTGCCAGTCTACATTAATCAATATCTGCGCCAGAAGGGATAAAAATTTGAAGCAATAGCTTTGTGGGTTTAAAATATATATTAACTATTTATTTGGAGTGTCACATTTTTTACATGATAACAGGGACGAAATTTACCCATTTGTATCAATATTTTCATATCACACGTGCAGCTATTCTAAATTAGTATTTCAAAGAACCGAATTTAGGAAACACATATTAACAAAACACAAATAAATTTCTTTTCGATACAATAAAATTAAAAAAAATTACGTAAATTTAAATCTGAAAATGACTTATTTATTCAATGAAACACAGGAGTTGACACTAATTTATTTAGAGTACAATCGATCTCTTCGACTTTTCACTGACAGTTACATGAATCATTGAGAAAATAAATTAAGATTCATTCTGACCATAGATATTGTATGAATTATATCCCTTTGTGCTGTGCTGAAATCAACACTGAAGTTCTGGATTTTAATTCTGACCTACATTGCATGTATTTATTCTTCATTTCTGCTTAAATAGCAAATCAGTCACGAAGGTGTTCACCTTAGTAGTAAATTTCATAGACTCTTTTTGAATACCAAAAAATAATTTCCGTTTATCTATAAGGAAAAAAACAATCAGCATAACATTGAAAATGTGAATGAGTCAAATTACACTGCAGCACACATTATACGTTATATTGTTATATTTTCTGTCAATGTTAGCAAAATGTACTTTGGTACTTATTATTTCCATATCAAATTGAGGTAAATTTGATTGTTGATCTACATGAACGATTTTAAGTTTAATAGATTCTATTAAATTTTATATTTTGATGGAATAGATACATCATAGTAATACGATTGTTAATTTGCTGACAGTTACTTAAATCCAAAGCCATACATATTGAAGTTCATTTGTATGTAAACTCTATGGTATATTTCTATCAGTCAAAGATCTGTTATAATGCCAAGTAATGATTCACATCCTGTTATCTAATATTTGGGGGGGGGCTAACTTTTTCTGAAACCCTTAATTTTTCTTTGAAATTTTGCAGTACGTAAGATGTTCATTTTTGAAGATTTCATGACCAAATAAAAACTTACAACAGATAATAATTAACATTTGTATGTATGCATTAAAGAGATCAAGTTCATTTGAAAACAAGATTCATATAATAAATAATAATAAGAGTCTAAAATAAAAGCATACTTCACCAGCCCAGGTTATACTATTTCGCCATCCATTCTCTGCATAACATCACAATTATTTGTAAGAAAATATTGAAGTGCATTTTTCCTGGCAATTAATGTTCAGCAGAATTACATGTTGTTTTATTTTTTCTTTTTTTTTTTTTTGGTTATATAGGTGGATAAATGTAGATTATGTTGTGCCTTACACTATAAATCTTGCAGTTTTGATAATAAACTAAAACCAATATCTGACAGTGACCATGGAACCTTTTATGATAGACTGTGGTTTGCTCCAATTGATTAGACCGTTTCATTTTTTGATATTATTCACTGAATTTGACAGAAAGTGTCGCCTCATTTACGTTTGTCCTAAGATTCTAAAAGTCAGAAACTAGATAAATATACATTGAAGAATCCACTTTTACAAAAAAAAAAAACTGTTGGACTTTCCTTTTCGATTTTTCTTATTTTAACATATTTTATCCTTCACCATATGAGGGTTGATCCAAAAGTTTGTGGAATTTCTTCATATCATATTTATTTTTAAATGGAATTGGTTGATAATTACAAATGAAAATATAGACATGTTGAATATTTTAAATTAAAAATATTTTATATATCTTTGATAATAACTCTATGGCAGTTGCCATAGAAACGGTTGTTTGGCAATGCAGAGGAGACATTATTAGGGCTTTTCGACTTTTGTCGAAAAGACCTATTGTTTTCGTCTTTTTTATTATTATTCTTTTTCTGAACACTTTTCTTTCACAGATTTAAGGAGATCCTTTTAAAATATACATTTTATTTTATAACCTTCTGAAAGACCATGCAAAATTCTACAGAATGTAATTTTTTGGCTATCTTGATACGTCACTTCCGATTTCTAAATGAGAAAAACTTAAATTCCATAAAACCCCTAAATCTTTCTTATTTTAAATGCCTAAGCTCCGAAATAGAAAAGTACAAGTTTTGGAATTCAAGTTCTATAAAAAAAAAAAAGGTTTGCATAGGCTTTTTGACCACAAGGATTTTTCGAGATATAAGACTTCAAATATTGCAGAAGGTTTTTTTTTTAAGTCAGAATAACGTTGGAAAATTATTCTGAACATAGAAATGTGTTTGAACTAGTTAGTAGAGCATATATTGTAAGTTTCATATCAATCAGACCAGAACTTCCGGTTTTATGATCTTTGAAATCTGTCTATGGGAGTTCTATGTTAATTTTAAATCACGCATGACACGTTTTCTCTTAAAGTAATGACAATTTTCTCGTGAAATTTTAAGTTAACAATGACTTTGATACTGTTCTAACCTGAAAATACTCTTAAAATGAAAACCATGAAAATAAGGGGTTTTTAGGGGCCATCATTAAAACAAATTTTTGTCTGTAAATTTTTTTTGTTTCTCAATAAAATTTCAAACAGTTTTCAGATTTGAGTTAAGCACAAAAAAGACAATTTAAAAAATATGGGCTGTGGGGTCACTTTTTGACACCTTATAGGAGTTTTAGAGGCCTGAAATAATGTTTTTTTTTTAATAATTTTAAAATCATTTTTACAAAATTGTGTAAGGGTTATCTCCCTTTGTCCACCTATTTCAAAGGGACTAAGCTCTCTATGTTTTCATTTTGGTATGCATATGAAGAGTACTTCCGGTTTTATGAGTCCCTTAATATTGACTATGGAGAATTCTATGGTAAAGGAGAAATCACACTTGTTCTTTTTTCTCATAAGGGAAGCAAGCGATTAATTTGATATTTTACAAGGTAAATTATTGTAGCATTGTCTTAAAATGTTAAGGTCATGAAAACGAAGTCCTCTCAAATAAAAGGGATTTTAGGGGTCAGTACAGAAAATACATTTTTGCCTGTAACTTTTTTATTTGTTCATATATCTTCAAACTTATTTCTTTTTTTGAGTTAAGAATAAGAAGGGCATTTGAAAAATTATGAGCCGTGGGGTCACTTTTTGATCCCTTATAGGACTTTTAGAGACCTAGATTATCGTACTTTTAAGTAATTTAAAAAATGATTGTGCAAGAGTTATCTCCCTTTGTCCAACCGTTTGGAACCTAATATGCTCTGTATGTTTAAATTTTTGTATGCATATGAAGAATACTTCCGGTTATATGAGTCCTTTATATTTGCCTATGGAGATTTTTATGTTAAATTTAAAATAACTCCGTTCCATTATCTCAATGGGGAAGCAAGCAATTCTTGTGATATTTTACATGAATAATAACTCTAGCATTGTCATCCAGTGGTTAGGTCATGAAAAAAAATCAAAAATATAAGGGATTACAAGGGTCAGTACAGAACATTTTTTTCTCTTTAACTTTTTATTTACCCATCAATCTTTAAAGCGATTTGGTTTTGAGTTAAGCATAAAAAGGACAATTAAAAAATTATGGGCCGTAGAGTTATTTTTTGACCCCTTATAGAAGTTTTAGTGCCTTGAAAAACAGTACTTTTCACAACTTAAAAAAAAAAGTGTAAAAGAGTTATGTTTCTTTGTGCAGCCGTTGAAGAAGAGGAAGATTCGTTATGTTTCCAAATAAATATTGATTTTAAAAGCCATTTTGAGATATTTTACCATACGTGTTTGTTCTGTGTAACGTTGAATTTTCTCTCAGATTCTTGATATTAATGAATCGAAAAGCCCTCCGTTTTTGTTGAACGACAAAAAAGGTCTAGTTGCATTTGTTATCATTTTCATTCTTAATATGTGAATTGAGAATTAAACCGCCCTATGTGGTATATAAAACGAAAATTATGTCATTATTACGATTGCTTGATCTTTTGTTAACCTTTGTGTGAGAGTTTTACTGATTGTCCTGGATATTTAGTTTATTAGCTTATGATTTATTGTTCATCTTTAAGTTGTTAGACAACGTCAAAGAACTACGAACGATAGTATTGTTCTCCCGCCTACCTCTAAGTCAATTCTCAAACGTTAACATATTCGAATGATTTTCAAAATTTTTATAGATATTTAAATGAATTTTCATAAAACGTTACTTATTTGGGATATCAAAGAGAGATAACTTTATAATTTTGGTAAAACTTGTGTTTTTCACTATAGAAATCAATGGAAAACGGAAAATATTTTTAAAACATCTACCCCCCCCCCCCCCGTGAAAAAAAAATTCCTTTTTACAGTTAATATAGACTGTCATTTCGCAAATTTATGCTAAAGTGTTTTGTGTTTCACGGGGGGGGGGGGGGACATATGTTTATAGACAAAATACTAAAAAAATGATGATTTTTCACCAATTTTAAAGCTAATTACAACTAAATTATTGTATTTTATTAATTTATTTATGTTTTATTTATTTGCGTTAAACATAAGAAAAGATATGAAATACATATAATCACATTTAAGACTATTTCAAAATATGATGATTCTTGAAAGTTCGATTTCACCAGAAGGTATCGTCTACCCCCCTTTTTTCAAGAGCTGGAATTAATAATAATTTACTATCTAGCGCTGGAACTGAAATGATAAGTCAATTACCATAGAACTGTTTTTTGTATTAAACAAAGATTTGATGGCCAAATTGCCTTGAATATTGAATTTAATGGGTGCAAAATGTAGGCGGGAATTTAGAATTAGAGTTCGTAGTTCTTTCAGTCAAGTCATACGTTTTGTGAAAATCCCGGGATAAATCTGTCTTAAGGCAGGTCCACACTTTTACGGATCCGGTTTAATTTTACACACCAATATAAAATTTTGATTATCCTTATCTATTGAAAAAAAATCTTTTTGGATGATTGAGAATAATTTAGCAAGTATATATTTGTTTATTATAGTGTCATTGTGCACACAAAGCATTTAATGTACAATATTTATAGGAATAACCACTTTGCACTCTGTCCATAGGATCTATATGTAATTTAGTACATACACAGACATAGAATTCTTAGTTGCCTTTATGGACCTAAAGCTTTTTAATTTTTTTAAACAAACTAACTTGAGATCTATTTATCTTTAATTTTTAGCCTATACCATCTTTTTAAATTTACTTTTTAATAAGTTTTGCGAAGAACGATTGAAAAAATAGATATTCCAAAAATGGGGGCATAGGTGTTCAAAAGGCTGTTTTGTAAACATTTTCTGGTCAACCATAATAAAGTATGTTTTTTTTGCTAACCTAAGATATAATTCTAAATAATTGTGAAGAAAAAATAGCATATAAACATATAAGATTTTGAGAAATATTTAAAATAAAGATATTTTGAGCTTTTTCTCTGAAAGATTTTGACAGAATCAACAAACCATTTTTTTAGTGTTTTCAAATAGAAATTTCAAATATTTTCTTGACAAATGAATATTTATGATTTTCCTAAGTTTTAACAAAAATTGGATGTGATTTGGTACATTGCTAAATAAATTATGATGTTATACTTCTATATGTTGAATTTTTGCGGTTGCATTTTTAGAGGTATATACTCCGAGACATGTTGCATGAAAATTAACCTGCAAAGATATGTTTTTTATGGGTGTTTTAGTTAGATTATGACTTATTCAAGATTTTCAAATAAAAAAATTAAGAGTTTGACAGAAAATTCTGAAAGTACGGACCTACCTTAAACGCGTATATTTCTGACAAAGGCTTTGGAAAAATGAATTTAGTTAATGCTTTTCCGGTAGCAAGTCACCCCAGTTTTTCAACTATCCATTTTCAGAAAGCTCGTGTGACCTTATTGGTACATGTAACTGGAAAGTGGTGAAATTTTCCAATATCGTTGCATTATGATTCATATTTTGAATATTCCTGTTGTTTGCTTTCATCAAATCATGATACAATTAAAAAAGAAATTCCACAAGCATTTGGATTAAACCTCGTATGTTTTACAAATCTAATTGTTTTTTTAACAGTAACACTTTTTGGACTCTTGATATTTTAATGCAAGGAGTCATTATGTATATCTAATTATTTCTACCCCTGAATCTTTCACTCATTTTACTAAATGTCAACACATATCATTTACTAACATCATTATATACATTTTAATGAATAGCCTTGTATTATTTAAGTATTATTTAACCAAGGTCAGTCTCGTCCACGTCCGACTCCTCAGGACTCTGAGTCCTGGGCCAGCTCGACCAATCCGACTCGTCACGACTCTGAGTCCGGGGCCACCTCGACCAATCCGACTCGTCAGGACTCTGAGTCCGGAGGCCACCTCGTCCAATCCGACTCGTCGGGATTCTGATTTAATCTGTCTGATTGTTGATTTAGGTAAATATTTGCTCATTTTGAAACACATCAAATAAATACTGAACCTCTCATCATTTGTTTTACCACTGGAATTGCAATTTGGTAGACTTTTGCATGCATTTCGCTTTTACCTGAACATGAGGTCAAATTTAATTGATTTAAAAACATTTATTAAAAGTGCTATAACCCTTCTGTGTGTATAAACCACGTCCTCTTGGTAACATTATATAACACTGGGTGAAAAAGAATGATAAGAAAATAGTATAAAAATTGTTAACTGCCGGGAATGTTTGCGAGTGCGGTTTACCATAACTTTCATTTCTATACATTCTAAATATATTTAAAGTAAAAGTAGTAAAAAGAAAAAAGAACCCCCCGTCTCATAAAGGAGCATTTTGGAGTGGACACTTCCTTCGCAAACATTTATAGAAATGGGCCAAAAACTTCAGGTAAACCACGAATTATTACTGGCAGACTTTCAAAATTCAGTGATAAAGAAAAAATTCTCCAAGCGCAAAGAGAACTAAACAAAAGAGAGCGGGAAACCTCTGACCAGACGGATCAGACTGCAGAACCAAAGTCACCCGAAAGAACCTTTTACGTCACGCCACAGAGACCAATAGAAGTCGCGGAAAACCGAAAGAAACTTCAGGAAATAAATGATCAGTATACTGGAAAGAGAGAGTGAAGACACGATTCGTAGGAGACAAGCTAGTATTTCCAAATGGAAATGTGTACAGAGACAAAGTATTGAAACCAAAGCCAGAAAATATACTAGATATGACCAAAGCAGATAAGGAAAAGCTTCAGCAGATTCCTATGTCTACCATTGATTGCTCAGACGAAGGAAATACTTTTAAAGCAGCCGCAGCAACAACAGATACATACAACCAGGTTATAAACTTTTATAAAAAAATTGTTATAGACCCATCATACGCAACGGCAGAACACAATATTTTAGTGTATCGTTTCAAAGATGGTAATGGCGCAATCCACGAGGGTCACAACGATGACGGTGAGTACGGTGCAGGAAGGCGGCTTATTCAAATTCTACGATCGATGAATGTTACAAACATGACATGCGTGATTTCCAGATTCTTTGGGAAACATTTGGGCTTTCGCAGGTTTCAAATCATGGAAAACTTGATGGCAGACATTGTTCTTGAACATAGTGGCTAATTATGTACTTAGGTCAGGTAATCAGTATATTGGAACTGTCGTGCTCAATGTAATGAGGTGTATTAATAGTTAACCATCGTTAACATGGTCAGCAAATCATATGTAATATATGTAATGTATTTATTTCCTTCTTATCAAAAGAACTGGTTGCATAGTAAAATATGTAGCGGTTTTTGTTTTCATCAATGATTATTATTATATATACTTACGTATTTAAAATTAATGTCTAAATTGAAAATTGAGTAAATTTTCACTCCCATTTCTAATATTTAACAATACGGAATTTTCAGATCCGTTGTTTTTTTTTATTCTAAAATTTGTCACCGCTTTTCCTTTCCGGTATCGAACCCGATTCAAGATGACAATCACATTTTGGGTTAAAACCTAAGGTACTCTGAATAAAAATGAACTATCCATTTTTGTACATAAGCTGTATGTTTTTTTGTTTGTGTTTTTGTTATAAACCTGGCTCTATGTTAAAAAGGATTTTTTTGTTTATTTGCAACTGCATTAGTATAGACAATGTTTATTGCATTCGTTTTTTTTTTGGTGAGCTTGTGTTGATGTACTATAACGAAATGGAATTAGATTATGTCTTTTAATATATCTATTATATCTCTGAATGTAAGGGGATTACGTTTACTTAGTAAAAGAAGATGCTTGTTTACATGGTTTAAAGAAAAATTTCCTGATCATTTTATTTATTTACAAGAAGCACATTCTACTGAGCTAGATCAACAAATATGGAAAACTGATTGGGATTCTGATATAATTTTTTGCCATGGAGAATCAAATTACAAAGGAGTAGCAATTTTATGTCCACATAATATAGACTATAAAATAATTGAAAAAACAAGTGACAATATTGGCAGATTTTTAAAAGTATCCATTTTAATAGATGATTTAAAAATTACATTGATAAATGTGTATGCTCCAACAAAAGATAACTCAGCTGAACAAGTTGAATTTTTTGAATTTTTGTTGACTCATTTGGATGAAGAGAGTGAGAAGAATTTGATATTAGGTGGTGACTTAAATATTACCTTAAATCCTACCATAGACAAACAGGGTGGAGGCATTGAAAGAAAATCAAGATATAGGGATAATCTAATTGCTGCAATGGAAGACCTAAATTTAATTGATATTTGGAGAGAAAAAAAATCTTGAAAGAAAACTGTTTACATTTTTGCGAAAAAACCCTATTATTTTGTCAAGATTAGATTTTTTCTTGATTCCATCTTTTTGGTACCTTTTGGAACTACAAGTATTAAACCATCGATAAAAACAGATCATAGTGTTATAATCATAACTTTGAAAGGGAAAATATTTGTGGATAGAGGCCCTGGTTCTTGGAAATTGAATGTGAAGGCCCAATTACATATAAAGAATGTGAAAATATTTTGAAAACATTCAAACATAATAAAACACCTGGGAAGATGGGTTTCAAATGGAAACAACTTGGATAGGAAAGAATAAAAACTTCAAACCAGGAATTCTGCCAGTAAAATGGTCAAAAAATGAATTTTTTACCCTTGGAATTTGGTTTAGTTCAAGTGGGGAACAAAAAGTTCTTTCTAAAAACTTAAATACAAAACTAGATGAACTAAAAGCAACTTTGAATTTATGGAAAAGGAGGAACTTAACACTTATTGGCAAAATTCTAATAGTAAAAACTTTAGCAATATCTAAAATAGTATATCAAGCACAAGTACTTCCACTTCCCCCACAAATGATAAAGGAAGTGTCTAAAGAACTGAATAAGTTCATATGGAATAATGAAAAACCAAAGGTTAAAAGTTTAGTATCTTGCCAAAAAATTAATAAGGGTGGATTGAAAGTTCCTAATTTTGAAGCACAAATGAAATCATTAAAACTTGGTTGGGTTAGAAGGATATTTAGTAATACAAACGCAAGATGGAGAAGTACAATTCAATATTATCTGAAGGATACAGTAATAAATGACTTTATAATTAGCAGAGGTTGCTTAAATAGCCTATATACAGACTTAACATTACCACAGTTTTACAGAGAAATTTTTGAAACATGGACACAACTAAGATGTAAGGATATTGATATTGAACCAAAATTTTAAAGAAGCTCTTTGGTTCAATGATAACATTAAAATCAATAATGAAACTGTGTTCTGGAAAAAATGGTACACAAAAGGAATCTTATATATTGGAAATATTTTAGGTGATAATTATGATTTTTTAAGTCATGAGGAATTAGGTAAACAGTATAACTTAAATGTATCTTTTTTTGATTACTTTTGTTTAAGGAATGCCATTCCATATCATTGGCGAAAATACTTAAGGCAAAACAAAAAAGTTTTAATCAATAGAGATTCTTTGATCTTAAGATTCAATGATAAAATATGTCCATTGTCAAAATTATCTTGTAAAGACTTTTACTGGATTATAATAGAAAGTCTAAATGAAGTACCAACATGTGTTCAAAAATGGGAGAAAATATTTAACACAAACTTTTCACCTACAGACTTAGAAAAATTTTTTATGCTACCTTTTGTGTGTTCTAATGAAACATCATTACAGTCTTTTCAATATAAGCTAACTCATAGATTTTTATCACATAATAAACTACTTTTTCAAATGAAAATTCAAACTTCAGCACAATGTTTATTTTGTAAAAAAGAAGATACTTTAGAACACAAATTTTATTATTGCACTTGTGTTGCAACTTTTTGGAACCATTTTCTAACATGGTGGAATGATCTACATATATTTAATGTAGAAAATCTTTCTTGTAAAAATGTTATTTTAGGTCTATATGAGAGGAAATGTGACTGTTTGAATTATTGCATTTTGCTCGCAAAGTCATATATACATTCGGTGACAGTATCTAATTTGGATGTCATTAGAAAAGTAAATGTACCAGAGTTTCACAACTTTTTAAATATGTTGAAAAAGAAATTACTGCTTAAAAAAGAAGTGTATTGCTCAAATAGTGATTTAGATAATTTTAATGAAATCTGGCAACCAATATTAGATATATTATAATAATTATCTTATATTTGATAATATTTTTTTATATACTATGCTATTAAATTAAGTGTTAAAATCAAAATGTAATTTCCCCTGTAATAGATTTCTTTGTTAAAACAATGAACTAATAATTTGTAAAAAATTATGTAGATAGTAAGCTCCTCAATATTTTTTAATTATTTATAAATCAGAAACATTGTCCTAAAAGATGTAGATAGATGTTATTGTCTATAGTTGAATTTGTTGCATGCTTTTCTATTTTATAAATTTGTATATGAAGAAAGAGCCAATAAAAATGAAAAAAAAAACTACTTTTAAGGATAACATGTTTATTTGTTATCCCCGAAAAACAATTTTAAACTCGACTCTGCCTCTTTCAAATATAGTTGCGCAAGTAAGTGTAAGATAGAGTTTTGAAAATATAACTTTATAATTAAGTTTATAATTTTTATGCACTGATGATTATAAAATATAGGTTGATAAATAAAAATTTGCGTATATATATAACATGACTTAGTTAAATGAAATGTTTCTGTTAGTTCCTTTTACAATTTTGTTCATCTATATTTTAACGCCAACGCAGTACAGTTAAGGCAACACATAAAAAAAAATATGGCAATGAGGTCATGATGAGGTCTGACGTCATAACAGTTGCTCCGCCCTGATTGATCCATATAAGGAAATAGAGCTCAAAATAACTATTTACCGATGTTTGCAAGAATCTGTAATAAACGACAATATGTTCATGTTTAAATAGAAAATAATTAGTGATTTTTTCGTATATTAAACAGCATGTCTTTAAAATAATTCTCTTTTTATATGTGTCGTTTGGCTGCATTCGGTTTCAGCCAAGCGCTTGCACTCGTTGACACGGAGTGTTGTTTACATCTAAAAACGTGGTGACATCAGCTGAGATTTGCAGTGGGTTTACATGCATTAACCATATAATAATCTTTAAAGAAAATAGGGAAGAAATAAGAGACATAGGCATTGTTTACCCCTTTTACGAGAATATGAGGACAAACTTTCGGAAAATAATGAAAAACTGAGACGGTCTGCACCAGCTCCGTAGATCCATCACTGTAATTTCAGGCCAGGTATGTATGTGCATGTAGGTACATGTGTAGATCTTCAATATGTAGACATGCTTTTGTTCACATCAAAGAAAAAAAACCCGAGTGTGTGCATCTTCATTTAGATGTATTATCACAGTCAGTGAAAAACTGTAATGCAGTGCCTTGTGTGTACCCCCCCCCCCCCATCCCCATACTAAGTTGCACACTTTTTAGAATTATTAAATTAAATTTCACTAATATATACTGAGTTCTTAAGCTTGTCAATTAGCTCATTTTCTTTGAGACTGTATTTATATGCAGTAATGGAAGTTATCAGTAACACAAATTTAAACTAAGGTAAATTAAATGAGATGTTTTTTATTGTTTCAATGATTCACTAGGCCTAAACAAATAATGATGTTGTCTTTTGACATACAAACATGCTACACAATATAAAAAAAATTATCAGTATCATTATGTTGAAAACATAGAAGCTCCGCTTCTTATCTATGGTTGCAATTTCCGAGAATTTCTAAATTAATGAAAAAAATATTTCATTTTTTGTTTAGATTACATGTACATTAAAAATATTTACATATGTAATACTTTTATCATTGTAGCTGTCAAGAGTTTTCAGGCTTAAAGAATGAATAAATAAAAAATGCATCAATTTCTCCATAGGGTATGTATACTTCTAGAGCATTTCACATTTTATTTAAGTATCCATGTGCTATGTAATTTTGTTTTTCATTTTGTTAAAGGTGAAACTCAGAAATGTTTTTTTAAAAATATTTTATCAATAATGTCAGAGGTGTCACATTCTCATAAAAGTTTTGTAACACAACTTTTTTTTTCCATTTATATGAATAAAATAAATTCACTACATTATACAAGTCAATGTAGCATGATTAATTTTGTTTTTTCGAAATGTAATGCCATTTTATTCTACAATGTATGCTTAGTAGTCCCATAGCATATTACTGCATGTATATTGTGTTAGGCCTAGCCATTCCCCCAAAAACTGGACCAATGGATTCATTCATATCCATACATATTTTGTGTGGAGGGTATTAATGTCCATCAGGATCATATTTCCATTGAGTTCATGAGAGTTTCGTATTTTTAGTGGTTAAACTTGCATGTTAAAGTCCTTCAGAACAGCACAACACTTAGTAAATTTCCAGATAACATGTACTTAGAGCCTTAACTCCATAATTCAGGCAAGTTGTTTGTTAAATTTTATTTGTGAGCGTAATTGTAAATAATATTTACTACTAGTAAATTTTCATGTTGAGAATGTCACGAATCATTAAATTCCATGGAAATTTTCAACCTCCTGTTTTCTTAAATCGGTTGTAAAAAGTGTTCATATTACACAATTTTAACATATATGGAAATGATGTTTGACCAACAAAACTATTATTTTTCTCTATATAATGTGTTGCCACTGAAACCACTGTAAGTTAAGGGAGAAAAACTTTAATTTAAACTTTTTTTTAAGAATATTTTTACAAATCAATATTGATATCACCTACAACATACTTTATGCCAATTATTTAAGATAAAATTATGTAGTATACAAAAAAGTTTTGATAGCAAATCAAATACATAGGTATCTGTTACCATAGCAACACAAATATTCTACAGTTACTACAGTTTGAAAATTTGAAAATTACCTCTAAAGTTCAAACTTGTATACGGTATATATAATCTACAACAAGCTGAGCATTAAAATTAAATAGATTCTTACACAATGCAAATGAAAATGACATAAAAAATTCAGAAGCAATTTTACTGGTTTTTTGTGGAAAAACGGTTAACTTTTATGTTTTTACTCTTAATTTCATAATAATTATGGATTCTGTTGAAAATTACGCCAGACGATGGGCCAGATATGAAAAAGAAGACGTTGACACCTTGCCAGAATGGATTAAATGTATAAGATCCATGTTAAAGTCACGTATTAAAAGATTGAGGGGCAAAATGAAAACCATCTATCCTTCTGGGTTCAATAAACCAGAAGTGAAAACAAATAGATAAATTACACGATCAGTACCTACTGGTTCCGACAAAGCAGGTAACAACATTGTCTTCGTTTGTAAGGCTCATTATATAATTTGCATTCTAGAAGAACTTGGATTTAATTCTACAAGTGGCACTCCTACTTATACTCATGCTTCCCTTTCTAAGGAAAAAATTCTTTAAAAGCACCTGCCAGTTTTTAACACATTTAATATTCCACAGAGCCAAAATGATTTTGAACTACTGTATATATATTGGATTCCGAAACTTCATAAGACTCCTTACAAACAAAGATACATTGCAGGTTCCAGTAAATGTTTATCCAAGCCTCTTTCGTTACTCCTCACTAAGATATTGACAGTAGTGAAGGAAAAACTTACAGAGTACTGTGCAACTATATATTCAAGAAGTGTT
Organism: Saccostrea cuccullata; assembly: GCF_032062105.1. Classification (NCBI taxonomy): domain Eukaryota; kingdom Metazoa; phylum Mollusca; class Bivalvia; order Ostreida; family Ostreidae; genus Saccostrea; species Saccostrea cuccullata. Next base: position 69,900 of record NW_026937234.1, read on the forward strand.
GTGAATCAGATGTGGATACGAAAAAATTCTAAAGAACTTTTTGACAATTTGAAATCAAGAGACTTTACAAAAATCAACAGCATAGAAACTTATGACTTATCAACTTTATACACAACAATTCCCCACGACAAATTAAAATCTAGACTTTTTGATATCATTGACAGCTGCTTCTTCAATAAAAAACGGAGCTCGTAAATTTACTTACCTCGTCATTGGTCATTTGCAAAATTATTCTGTTAAAACAGATTCTGATTGAACACATCAGTATAAAGAAGTTGATATCAAGAAGATGCTTGAGTTTCTGATTGACAATATCTATGTGGTTTTTGGAGACCAGGTATTTCAACAATTTGGCTCCCTTATTAGCAGACTTATTTTTATATTCATATGAAGCAGAAATTATGGAAAATATTATGCGTGAAAAGAAGAAAACACTTGCCGTGGCCTTCAACTCAACATTTAGATACATTGACGATGTATTGTCAATTAACAATGATAATTTCCATTCCTACGTCGATACGATATATTCTGGTGAGCTTGAGATAAAAGATACAACGAAGTCCGAAACCTTTGTTTCATACTTGGATATATTACTTGAAAAAGACACTAATGGTAATCTAACAACCAAGCCATATGATAATCATGATGACTTTAACTTTTTAATCGTCAACTTCCCTTACTTATGCAGCAATATACCTTCATCACCTGCATACGGAGTAAATATATCTCAGTTGATTCGATACGCAAGAGCATGCTCTACGTACGAACAATTTCTAAAATGAGGTAAATTATTGACAAGCAAGTTGATGTAGCAAGAATATCAGCAGTTTCATTCAAAATCATCATTTCGTAAGCTCTGTGGTCGATACAATGATCTTTTCAGCAAATACAATTTATCATTAAGTCAAATGCTGACTGACGTTTTTCATACCAATTGTAAGTCCGTTATTTGTACACTGAATTGACGACGGATTTTTTCCGTTATTTCCTATCATGACAAGGAGCACACGGCGGTTGTAACCGGTCTGCAGGGAATGCTCATTCCTTTAAGGCACCTGATCCCACCTCTGTTTCGGGGGTCCTTGTTTTAAATGACAATCTATTAAAGCAGGGGGTAGCTGGAACAAATATTTAGTAAGAAATTATACGGTATTTATTCTATTATCGTTAAAAGCACATGTTTCAAAATCAACATCAATATATTGTCAATACATGTCAGTAAATTTTTATTGTCATTACAACATAGATCTACAGGATCCCAATAGCTTTTATAAATTAAACAAGGGACTGTGACGGTACATATTGCCGTCCTGTACATATTGTCGCTCTGTACATAAAATCGTTCAGTACATATTGTCGCTCTGTACATATAATCGTTCTGTACATATAATCGTTCTGTACATATTTTCGCTCTGTACAAATAATAGTTCTGTACATATTGTCGCTCTGTACATATTATCGTTCTGTACATATTGTCGCTCTGTACAAAAATAATTAGTTAGGTTTTGCTATCAAATTGGCGTTTCTCAGCCTTGTAAAGAGTTCCTGAAGAACTTCCAAATGCTGATCTTAGTCCTCTGTAAAAACAATGATAACATCGATAAAATTATCAATGTTTCACATTCCGTACAACAACTTACGCATCAGTCTGGAAAACGTCGCCGGTGCTGTCAGCAATCCAAAGGGCATCACTCGAAATTGGAAGAGGCCTTTGGATGTCTGAAACGCTGTTTTGGGTTTAGCTGACGATGTTAATGGAACCTGCCATTAGACTTTGCATAAGTCAATCCTTGAAAATACCTTGTAGTTGGCAAACTTTAAAAAAGTATCATCTGCATTTGGCATCGGTTCTGCATCGAACTGTGAACATGCATTGGTAGCTCTCAAGTCTATGCAGAAAAAGTGTCATCTTTTTTCTTCACAAGGACAATTGAACAAAAAATGAACTTTCTGATGGTTCAATGACATTCAATTCTAACATTTTCTCAACTTCCATATCAGCTATTCCCCTCATTGAAAATAGAATTGCATAAGATTTAACTCTGATTGGTTGACTTGAGTTTATCTTTTTTTTTTTTGTTTAAACTTTATCTTAATGTCATGTTCAATCAGATGGGTATAGCCAGGATCATCAGACAATACATCAGTAACCTGATCCATAGTGATGTTACCTTTTTTCTGTCTTCAGGTGATAAATATGGGTTGATGGTCACACCCTTGGTATCCCTGGCACTCGCTACGCCATACTCGTCATCATCCTCCTCCGCAGCACAGTCAATTACAGCAGATGTGACTAGAGCTTCATCATCTTGATCTGATTCTCCTGAATAATCATTCCTGTTGATGTACTTTTTAAGCATATTTACATGAAACGTCTTCAATTTACCTTTCATTTCAATCTGGTGTTCAACTTTGTTTATCTTCTTCTTGATGCATAATGGCCCTTTCCATTGCATCAGTAACTTATTTGAATCTGTGGGCAGCAATACTAAAACTTTATCTTCTACCTTCGTACTCCTTGCTCTAGTTGACCTGTTGTAGAACCTCGCCTGTCGTTGAGAAGCCTTCTCCAAGTTGTCTCTGGCTATCGCTAACGTTGTCTCAAATCTCTCTCTTACATCCAACACATACTGCTAAGTAGACTTTACCTGATCATCGTTTATCTCTTTTGTCCAAAGCTCTTTTAAAATGCCCATGGGCCCTCTTACGTGTCTTCCATACACAAGTCAAAAGGCGAAAAGCCGAAACTTTCTTGCGGCACTTCCCGGTAAGCAAACAATACTAGGTTAATATATTTATTCCAGTCACGTGGACAATCGGAGCACATACGTTTTAACATTTGTTTGAGGGTTCCATTAAAACCTCTCAACCAGGCCGTTTGTCATAGAGTGGTAAGGGGTAGTAGTGAGTTGATTTAACGATAGTAGTCGAATTACCTCTCTCATTTTTGATGATGTAAATTTAGAACCCATATCGCTCAACATTTCCTCGGGCACTCCAATTCTAGAAAAATATGTCTATTAGCGCCTCGGCAACTCTCTCCTTTTCAATGGATGGCAGTGGTAATTGGATGAATAGGTCCGGCGATATCTACGGCAACCCTCTTGAAAGTAACATCAATAAGTGGAATCTTCTGAAGGAGGTACTTAGAAACCTTACCTTTTTGTCATTTGACAGATGTCACAGGAACGACAGAACATCTTTACATCAGTCTGTTGTCCAGGCCAGTAGAATTCAGAAAGAATTCTTGAGGTTTTACGTGAATTAGCCAAAGAACCAGACATGATTGACTAATGTGCCAATTTCATGACAATTTCTCTGAATCTCTTTGGGACTACAAGCTGTCTGTAAGACTTACCTGATTCAGTCTTGGTTTAATATTCACGATATACAACCCCGTTCAGCATGAACCATCGTATTGTTGCAGTTCGTTTGTCATCCACTTGTCCGGAACTTGCCCATTGTCTTGCCTCTTGATACTGGTCTGCTAATTGTGTCATCTCCCGTATACTCTTTGGGGTTCTCTCTTTTAGAAACAAGGTCAACTCTCTGTTACAAGTATTCGAGAACTGATCACGCAATGCTAAATCAAATAATGCCACAAATGTGTCTGCTATTTTGGCCATTTTTAACCACCTTAGCAAATAACTACTCATTCTAACAGAAAATTGTACAAATGTCTCACCCGTTTCTGGTTTTGCTGATTTGAACTTGTGTTTAAACCCATCCTCTGTTAGCTCATAGCGTTTAAGGAGTGCTATATTCAGCTTGTCATAATCTAAAACATCATCTGCTGGTAATAATGCTTAAATATTGAGAGCCCAACCTTTAAGGAGTGCACTTAGACTCATAGCCCAAGATGTTTTTGGCCGCTTTTGTAACTCTGCATATCGTTCAAATCTACGTAAATAGATGTTCACTTCATCCTTCTAATCCTCAAGAGCCGGCTTTTTTGGACCTTTGAACTTAACACTTACCCTGCTATTTTCAGCTTCCTTTTCTCATGAAGCATTTCCATTTCTTGTTGATGAGTTAGCGTCTGCAGCTGCATCTGTTTATTGTGTTTCTCTTTCGTCCACTGGTACTCTAGCCCCTCTTTCATACGTTCTCTTTCTGCCAGCAGCTATTCTCTCTGAATATCCTGATGGTGTCTAACAAATTCTCTAAAAGCATCGTCGTTGTAACCTAACGATACTACGTAATCAATAACCTTTTTCAAAGCTTCTGTCATGATCAAAATTCACAAAACACAAAATAATACAGACAAACAATAAAAGACAACTGAAATTAGAAATTTCCCTACATACCAGTCTCTACACATCTGAGTTTAGTTGCTAGACTATACACGCACTTTTTATTTACTTACGCGATACGCAGTGTGAAAACGCTAACTACTTACAGACACACAACTTACTGAAGTGTTGAATTTGGAAATTTCGTAATATCAGCTTCAGCTGCTGACCTCTAGGTCCCGAATAAGTAGGTCACCAACTAATCTACAAAATACAATGAAAACAATTGAATGCAAATGAAACAAATAATATTCAAATAAAATATGTTTCTTTGATTGAAAAACAAAATTCAATAAATCATTTAAATTATCAAAGTTTGAAGTTCTTTTGAATTTATATTATTCAAAAGTCAGAAAACAAATGTTAATTTTTCCAATAAAGGAAAACACTAGCACACGAAAAATTATGTTAAATGTCTTGTTTCAAAACCAGTGCATGACGAAAGGTTTTCCTCAAGAGATCAAATTTCCCCCAGGCACAGTTTCCAGGATTTTGATTGTCGTTTGGGTTGTCTCTTTGGAGTTGTAGACCAAACATTTGAAAATTCTGTCGATTTGATCCAAAAAAATCTCATATACGCCAGAGATCCTAGACAAACCACGTGTCCCAGACATCACACGTCGAAGTGATTCCACATGTCGTCGTGATACATCAAAAACGCATCAAAATTAACTCACTTGTTGTTCTCCTTCTATCCCACATCTGACACCAATTGTTGCGGGTTCTTTCTTTAGTATTCTCCAAAATCAAGAAACTCAATTAAGTTTTTACATTTATATAGGTAACATATTGTACATAGTATTCTGGTCCTTCTCTGTCCACACAACGGTAAGTTTCTACATCACACCATACTCTGTACACTGTGCACCATACACTGTAAACCATACACAAAACAACGTAGAACGGGACCTACATAATACATCAATTGTACACACATTATGTTACACAGTTAAATACTCAAAGGTACATACAAGTTATTACCCACATAACCCACCATACACAAAAATGGGATAATAATGGGGTCAACATCACAGCGCTGCATTACAGAACTTGTATTAAATGCTTTTACACAATAATTACATTATTTTACATGTAACTTACACTTACACACAGTAACTTCACTTACATAGTTACTTTACTGTTTAGAATCATAATGAAACTAAATACAACACTAGAGCCGATACTATCGATTAATACTACTTACAATAATATATTTATAAAACATACAATTTAAACAAACAAACAAACATTCAAACGAATAAACTAAAGTTGAAATACGTTGTAATAACAAAGTTATTCCAGGACCTGTTTTGTTTAACAAAACAGAGAAGAAAATGTAAATAAGACATGTAATTCACCTCAGAATTCAGTGTCTGTAATTCTGCTTAAGATTATTATAACTTTACAGAACTTTGAAAGTAAAAGTGGAGAGTCAGCTCGTGCTGCTACATCTTGAAAAGCCGGTTTTAAGAAGGGCGGAAGCCTAAACTCAGGTGAATAAATACAGGTAGTGGGGAGGTACCAAAAGAAGTGTTCGAATAAGAGGTCTAGAATAGGATAACTGAAAGAAACTACGGAACGCAGTTAGAAACAATATTACAGTAAATAAAAAAAAAAAAAAAACTGATGTTTAGTGTTATCCTAACATTAACAGGTTAATGCATCAAAGTTAAGTCAAATCATTGAATTAATAATAATGTCAGAGAATCAGCTAATAAAAAGAAAACTGTAAAATATCACAACACAACACGTATTTACTAAGTAAAAAACCAGCGAACTTTTCATTTTTTATTTTTTTTTAATTGCAATTTAAAAATAAACATGTATGACAATTCATATTAACTTCAATGAAATCGATACTTAAACAACAGTAAAATATAGAGTGCGTAACAATTAGCGAATCACTTTTTAGGCATTCATTAAAGTACGATATATATTTTTGGCTGTCAAAATACTATTTGGCAGATTTTTACAGATTCACAAGAAGGCACCCGTTTATTTCAGCAAAAAATAAGCATTCAGTGTGTTATCTCTTTGATTGTCGGTTTCATAGCTTTATCTAAAGCTATCAATATTTGTAAGAAATATGCCGAGAAACTGGAATTTAATGATAAGAAATTTAATTATGAACTTTTAGGATAGCATAATTCCAATTCAATGGCCGAGTGTGCCCCTATGTGTTAAAGGGAGTGCGTCTTCATTAGTTTCAACTCTCGGTTAAAGAAATGTCGTATCCACAAGAAAAATGTTAACGTCTGGAATGTCTAATGAGGTCGGTTGGAGATTCTAAGTAGATAAATGTATATATATCTATCTTATAAATACAATTTATCATGAGTCAAATGCCGACTGACGTTTTTCATTCTTATTGTTAGTCCATTATTTATACCTGAATTGACGACGGATTTTTTCGTTTTTTTTCCGATGGTGGCGTTTTGTTCTTTTTTATTAATTCTTATTATCTCCTTATATGTAATGGAAAACATCAGGTAAACAGGTAAAATTCAAACAAGGTGAGTATTTATCATGGAGAAATGAGTATTTGTGACAATGATCATTCTAAATCACTAGAAATTATAGCTTGTGATTAACTAGATAATTAAAAAAAGCTCATTTTAAGCTAGTACCCCAGACTTGCTATGTGATACGAGAGACTGCTTTGGAAAACATTATCGAACTTAAATTTATAAAATGTTCAATTTCCCATACATAGAAAAAACATATCACACTTTTTAATAGATTTTACAATATCTATTTCAGAGTCCAAATGGTTAATCATTTGATCCACGAATGCATCCCTCTTTAACATTTCTTTCAATTATTTAATTCAATGATTTCATTTAATCTCAAATAGTTTTAATCATGTCATAGATCAGAAATTTGTAGCAATTAGAAAACAGAAAATGAAGTAGATAATTAAAATGAGTAACAGTTTAACATAATCTTCATTGCACATGTATTTTACATTGTTGGCCTCGGCAGTTAACATTAATATATAATGCATGTATAATGCATTATCTCACCACTTGCATATCTTCATAATATGACTTTGACATTTTTCTAGCTATTCCTGTAGATTGTATTTTTTCACCTTTAGATATACCCAAAGATTGTAAGGATATTCAAGAGGACGGACAAACCAGTACAGGGGTGTATGATATATACCCCTATAGTACATTATCGATTCCTCTCGGCATTTTCTGACCACAATGGGCGGGGGATGGACGGTGTGTAGTTTATCTCAAATTAAAAATACTTAATACTTAATATAACTCATCTTGTTTTTGCTGTTCTTAAGATTGTACAATAAAGTGAAATAAATTATACTGGAACCTTAATGAGAAGGCTTCATCTCCTTTATTCAGTATTTGTGTAGTAAAAGACTGTAAATTACACAAAAAGTTATTAGAAATTACATACACAATGACTGACATAACATGTAGACTATGTTATGTAAATGACCGAACCGAGTTTCCATACTTTTTTTACTTTTAACAGCGATCTACTACTAAACAATTAACTCAAGAAAGTAGTAATAACTCGGCAAGAAATCTACAAATTATCCTTATAAATTGACATACTTAAATATAACACACAGTGACTAGATAGTATAAATCTCAGAAATGATTTGGACATAAACCACGTGCTTAG